>NC_028637.1:13863246-13866362 GCF_001406875.1 Solanum pennellii | reverse complement strand
AAAATAGTGCATATAAATTGATGTACATTATTATTATGCATATGTAATTGTACCTTAAAGATTTCAGATTTATCGGAGCATTGTCCAAATTCAGAACTTTGTGCCATTTTCAATCGATATCTCGAGCTTTTGTTGTTCAATGATTTGAGTTCTTCTTCTTTAGTATGGACTTAATGGAAATATAGTTCAAGTTTAATATGGGCCTGTTGGACCTTCTAATGGGATTTATACAATACCCAGTAAGATTGACGGTTTACTTTTTCTACAAGACATTGTTATACTATAACAACAAAAAAGCTAACTCTCAAAACCCGTCCTCAATGCATACCAGAGATATATAGGTCGAAACTCTTATTGGTAATTGAATTCCTACATGGAGCATCCTTATTGTTGTCAAATTGAGTCTAATTCCACCTACCTTAAAATAATAAAATAGAGATATTGTTTTTGATGGACTCCAACTAAAAATAATTATATATGTATAACATATACGAGATGGGCACGGCCGGTGTTGAAATTTTATATTGGGAAAATTAACAATGTCTTACACAAAAAGTACTTTACTTAAAAAAAATAAACCCTTTATTACTGAAAATAATCATTCAACCTTTCTTATTTCTCCAAAAAATGAGCAGGCAACAATATACTTAATTCTCTTATTCTTGTTGGTTATGATGTTGTACACTTAATACACATTTATCAATAGGAAGAATAGAAACGGGGCTTTGAGTTTGTTGACTAACTTCATTCACAATAGATTGTGTGTTGTTTGTCATTCATTTGGAAAGTTTTAAAGTAGAAAGTGTCAACATCTTCTACAAATATAAACCTATATTTTGCTGCCAATGCAACAACAATAGTATATCGCCTTTGCACTTTCTCTTTTTATTTTCATTATTCACTGTATATCTCTCTTATAGTTGCATCTCAAGAAGCAGCTTATTGCAATTCTTCACCTTAGCACATCTAACAAAAAATGTTTACTTTTTGCTAAGACTTAACATAAAGGATGAAATCCAATATGCTCTTAGAAATAAAAAGAATGAAGAAGGAAAAAAGAAATTGAAAGAAATTATTCTTGAATTCAATATGTGAAGTACTTATTATGCTATTAGTAGAAACATTACCATTGACTTCTTACTTTTAAACCTACCGCAAATAACCTCATAAAATTTTTAGTTATATATATGACTTGAAAAAACAAAAGTCAAATCTTGTGGCATGAATATTACTTTAAGAAACTGAGGTGAAATCTTCTCATCTTTCTTTTTTAATTGATGAAAATAAATCAATTGATATATTAACAAAATGTAAATGAGGGGAATGTATTACAACCAAACTATCTAATGTTAAAAGTTACCAAAAGGTAAACTAATTTGGGGTATAATATAAACCACTTGATGTCCCTACGACAATTGGTTATGGTTATCTTATACCTCTTTTTCTTTTCACGTGATTTTATTTAATATACCTGTATTTGTTGCATTATAAACTGTATTTTAAGAAGTGAACATCCTTCTTAGTAGTAGGATCCGAGGAAAGAATTAAGAATGTTATGTATTACAATCAACTACCGTGGATTCATACGTATTTGTTGAAATCTTAAAAATAAACAAAAGCTTACCTATGATTCATGAGTCCTTTAAACTTTAGCGACAATCTCATCTATGTAATTAATATGATAAACTGCAAAATGCTAAATTTGACCAATCTCATCATCATCCACTAGAGTAGGAATATCTAGTTTCATCATAGTCATGTTAGTTACTTATATTGATTCTGATGAAGAATCATTTGTAAGAACCCATATATGTTGCTTATACCATTATGTTATCTCTTACGTCCTCCTAGAACGCAGTCTGGCATAAGTTCTTGGTTATAAACATGACATTTTTAACAATTATATAGTACTATATTTGAACTGCATTTCCTCACTTTATTTTGAATACTAATCCTGATTTAATAAAAACTAAATCTTCTTCTACACTTTCTATTGTCTGTTTTTCTTTTGGATACCTCATTAGTAAAAATATGATACACAAGAGAATTAGTATATAAGAAGATTAAGAAAAAATTGTTATTTAGTAGATGACCAGCTCCCACGGGAGGTAGGACATGATATAGGAACAAAATAGTAGAAGAAAAAATTTAGATGTCAAAAATAAAAGTTGGTATAGTTTAACACAATTCTATCCCATAAACAAATAGCCACAACCAAACATTGATTAATAGCAGAGAAAACATAATTTGGTTGTAACAGAATTTAAAGATTCACATAATTGTAATCTATTTTTAAGATTCTTGTGAGCTTTTCTTCAAAATGTCAATAGACCAGGCCAATCTCTTAGGTACTGTCGAATCATTATTCATATGGGCTGCAAGCTTTTTAAAAATGTAAATAAGAACTGAAATCAATGAGGAATCTTACAAAAATCCTGAAGACCACAATATATATTGATGTTATTGGATCTGCTAAGGTAGCAGTTATTGAGTTTAAGAACAAAAAAGAGATTGAGCTAGCCACATTACAGTAGAATAATCTTGAATATCTCGAAATTCCGAATCATCAAAAAAGATGATGGACTATAGCACACGACAATTGGGAAAATAGGAGTTTTCCTTCTCTGGGGCTCGTTTAACATCTAAAATGGGTCGTTTTGCCATGGTGACCAACCGGCTCCGTAGATAATATCGCTCAAGGCTACTCACAAAAAGTTTGTACTGAATACGAGGATACCTTTTCACTTGTGGAAATTTTAGAATCTACTCTCTTATGACTCTTTCAAGAATTTTACACTATTTCAAATGGATGTGAAAAGTGTTTTTTTTTACGATTTTATAAGAGAAGAAGTTATCGTCAAATAACCCCCGGTTTTTAAAATTCTTCTTGTCCTTATTTTGTTTACAAACTTTCCAAGGCTCTTTGGAGACTAAAATAAGTTCCAAAAGCTTGGTATGAAAGATTGAGTTCGTTTTTACTGAAAAATAATTTCCAAAGGGGGAAAATTTACACAACTCTCTTCATTCAAAGATCTGGTTTATACATTCTTATAGTTCAAATATATGTTGATTATAATATTTTTAGAAGTTCTAATCCTTCTTTACGCGAGAATTTT
>NC_028637.1:13825334-13858472 GCF_001406875.1 Solanum pennellii | reverse complement strand
TATCTACAATTTAGTTGTAACATTAGGAATTTCTAGGGTAATATTCATTTGCTCAGATAAATCGCGACTCATCCAAAAGAGGATAACTATTTATTAGTTTTTCGTATATAATTGTATTTGTTTCATTAATTTTTCTTCTATTTTAAAATTGAGAGAATTAGATCAATTTTAGTCAAATATATTGTGTCAAGATAAAAAGCGGATCAAGATCAAATTCAAATTGAATCATATTTGATCAATATGAAGTGAGCAAAAAAGGGGCAGATAATGAATCAAGACCCAACTTAACACAATTTTCGCTAAGTTTAATTATTTTATTAGTTCTTTTAAAATATTTTAGTACACAATAACAATACTGATAATAATATTTTATGAATATATATATAAAGAATTCATACTACTACAAAACCTCATACTTTTTCATGGTCTGCTAAAGAAATGGTAATTAAACATGTGAAAATGAAATGCCTTACAATGTACAGAGCCATTTATGTTGAGGAATTTGAAATTTATATATAAACACTGAAATTTTTTTATGTATATCAAATTAATAATTTTAAAGAAAATTCAAATGAATATACCTTCGCCCCTTCTAGATTCGGCCTTACATAAAACTGACTAAAACGTAGGAATTTTGTATCTATAATACTAAACAATTGATATCTCAAGGTATTTTCAGATCTCTTATATATAAAAAAGGTCTATTTCTTATAAAAAAATAAGTCATAAAATCAGAAAATTGAATTTTTAACTGACCTGTCACGCCCAAGGCCTACACCTTGGTAGGGACTGGCACTCGATGACAATTACAAGTCTCGAGCGAACCGTTGGCTTGACTTACATAACTCAGCGGAAGACTAAACTCAATTCAATCAAGAAACAGAGCATGGTTAAAAGTAGTACTTAATATGATATTCCGGCAAAAATGGCACCTAAGTCTCAACACTTGAACATATGAAATTACAAAGTACATGAGACTCCAAAACAGAACTACTAAGTGTATATGAAGCCTCTAAATTAACTAAGCTGGGTGTTGGGAGAAAACCCCACAACATCCTAATGAACAGAACTACAAAATCAATCACAAGGATGTCCTCTAAAATGTAAGGGGCTCACCACTAACTCTGGAACTCAAACTGGATCAATGAAGCGTTGCCTGTTGATCCTGGTTATCTCTGTCTTCATCGTAAGACGATGTAAGAAAACTTGCAACAGTACATTGAATGTACAAGTGTGCGAGTTGGAATGCTAAACACAACTATAAAAGCTTGAAATGGATTAAGGAAGAACTTACCTTGGCTCTGTTTGACTCATAAGAAAACAACTCAATATAAAGCAATAAGAACATATGCAATATATATATATATATATATATATATAACACCAAGTTTAGTAAAGATAAAACAATAATAAAATCAATTTTACTTATATATGAAAGTAATATAATTTTCTGTGGGAGTTTCTCTAACCGACAACCATCACTTGAGCCTAAGTGATGGTACAAAATTTTACCTCACGCTGTCGAGGACCATCCTACACCTTACCATCGGTATAGGACCTTACTTAACTTAGCGGATCCACAAGCTTAACTAACCTGATCATTTAGAAAGTTTGACCTGTTAATACCCACAATGGCTACGTGGTGTAATGGAGACTTGAGTTAATATGAACTCTCATCCCCACATCGGTGTTCAATACTACTCCCTAAATATACTTTAGCTCATGCTTTTAATATAACTTACTTCCTTTGGGTTGAGATAATATGCTCAACCCTTAAAATCCCTGTTGGAATTAGTGTTCCCCTTTTCTTACTCAAAACTATTTTGGAACTCCTAGTTTCATTGTAACTTAAATGTGAAAACATTTATAAACCTTTTGGCAATATTGTGTTCCCTTATAACTTTTTGACAGATGAACTCATCTCTTACTATTTACTTAAATTGAACTTAACTCTTAGGGAATACTTAGTTCCCTTATCGCTTTTTGAAAATGTAACTCAACTTTTTACTCTTTGGTCAACCTGTAACTTGAGCCTTAAAACAAACTTAAAGTGATTGTTTAAGAAAATTTGAATACTTCAAGAACTTGCCTTTACTTACTTCTTAATTTTTAAACTTGACCCTTAACTTCTTTGACCTTGATCTTAGATTCCCTTGAATTTGATTATGGATCAAGGATCATGATCTCATGTTAATGGATGATTTAATGATGTTTAGATGTACTTTAGAGAGTTGGAATCAACAAGGAATGATAGGTACATCACTAAGGAACTAGTTCTAAAAGATAGGGAAAGAACGGGGTCTCTAAGTTAACATGGCGCTCTGAGAGGCACGGAGCGCTAGAGCATTTCCTACAGACTCTAGTCAGAGGTTCTCTAGCTGGTGCGGCACGCCAGGACCTGTCGTACAGAGGCTTCCCTGAGGGTCTATGATAAGCGCGCTATCAAGGGGTTGTCAGAGGGAACCTCCGACTTTTCTTCTCCATGATTCATCTCTAAACCTCCTGAACTTCCATGGATCCCACCACAAACACTTAGGATCACTAAATACCTCATTACCCAATATATTAGACCCAAAAACAATCTACTAGAGATAAATTACAATTCAACCAACAACAAATTCATATTTTTTCGTCAAGAAGTTCCATGTTCATCATTCAATAAACTCTAACATGGTGAATTGAATCAAATTAGGGTGTCGGTGAAAGGACCCTACATAAAATAGTCTGATATACCTTAAAGGGATCACCTCCGACGAAATCCGCAATGATTCTTGGCGTCCTTTCTTCTCTTTCTTCTTTCTCCTCTTCTCCTCTCTTTTCTCCCAAGCCCTAAGCGTATTCAATATTCTAAAAACTGACTTAAGGCTTAAATTTTCCCTTGATAAACCCTTAAACAAATTAGGAAATTGTAGGCTGAAAATACTACTTTACCCTTACTAAAATTTTGATTGGATTCTCCTCAATCCAACAACCTAACATCCATAAGGCATATCTCATTCGTACGATATAAAAATTTCTCAAACTCTACAACGTTAAAAAGATCTTATCATGGGATTTCCAACCATGTATATAACTCACATCAGTTTCTCCTGAGATGAAAGTTATGGCCGTCTAAAAAATGGCCAAAAACTCACTTTTAAAATTTGAAAATTTTCCACATTTCTCTTTTTATTTCCAAATTAAATTATTCCTTGATTTCCTAGATTATTATTAGTTATTTCAATTTACTAGTTGTTATATGACCTATACAATCAAATTTAAAAATTTTGAGGTATTAAATGTCACATGCAAAAAATAATTAAGTGGACAGAATTAAACAAGTCAAAGTAAATTATCAGTAACTAAATATATCTGCCAGTTTCTCTAATTAAATAATCACATTTTTTTACTCTCTTTTTCTCTTAAGTTATGTAATATTTACTTTTTTAGGTTATTTCGGTAAGAATGTCTTTTTATAGTCATATATTAATTGTTCACTCTATTGTAGATAATTCTTCCAATCATTCTGATCTCATTGATCCTTAAAATTATTCCTTTTTAATTTTTGTAAATTAATCATGTTTGTAAACCTTCAGAAAAAAATTCTGAATGTGCAAATTAATGATATTTATCATTTTTATTTATGATTTCTTACAATGAGAAAAATAAATAACTAAATTAAAATAAAAATGACATATTTTAACATTAAATTTTAATAACACAATTTATAATCACATCAAGCTCTAAAATTTCTACTACATGTCACATTTCAATTTCCTTTTAAGTTTTTTATGTCGAATTAAATCGTATCACATAAATTTATACGGACAAGACAATACAACTAAGAAACCTTCCATACTTATTTCCTCCACTCACCCCACTCCATATTACATTTCTATAAAATTTAATTGAGGAAGAAAACCTCTCCCCCTTCTTCAGTTCCCTCTTTAAATTTAATTTAAGAAGAAAACATCTCTCCCTTCTTCAGTTCCTTGTTTCACTCCGGGGTGATGAATTTGAAGACTTCAACATCATACAAATTTGTGTTCAGCAGCTGAAGGATAACGTGTTCTCAAAAGGGTATTTGATACTTTTCTAAAGTTTTTTTGGATGTTTACAGTATCAGTAATAATTTTAGATCTTCATTAGCTTAAACTTTCATTCTTGTTCTGTTTAAAAAATTAAATCTCTCTCATTTGGGTGTTGTCAATTTTTTTAAAAAGAAGCCCTAACTTCCTCTTTGTACTTTTTTTGGGGTAGATGTTGGTTTTCTTGGGATTCTGGAATGTAGAAAAAACCCTAATTTCCTTTCTCTTTTTTTGGTGTTTTTTAGATGGTTTTAATGCAATGACATTTCTATTGAGTCAAGGGTATATCAAAAATCAACTCTCAAACCCTGGAAACAAAGTTAGGAGTAAAATGTTGTCTACATGCTATCCTTTCTAGACCTCTGAAAACATACCTTTCTGTCTGGCTAGTAGAAATCTCTTGTTTCATAAGGAATTAGTCCAAGATAGAACAAGATGTATATATGTTAGACATGATCCTTCCTCAACTATGAAGAATAAACTCGAAAAACATCACCCAATTTGTCATTCATGAGTTGATATGTATTTTGAAGTTATGTTATATGTTGAATTACCTTAGGCGAGATTGAAAATTTGAGTGGAACTTACTTTCTGTCAGGTTAGTAGATAATTCTTGCTTGTTAAGGAATTAGTCCAAGTTAGAACGAGAAGTATGTTGGACATGTTCGTTCCTTAGGAAGAAGCATCACCCATTTTGGGATTCTTGAGTTGATGTTAATATCGAAGTTATGTTGTGCGTTAAATTCTCTTAGGCGAACTTGAAGTATTGAATAGAAACTTACATTTTTGTATGGTTAGTAGAACTTTCTTGTTTTCTAAGGGATTACTAATAGTACATCATGAAACTTAACTATCCTCAGGTGATTAAATGTGATATCTGAGAAGCTTGCAGGAATCTCATCAACAAATTCCTGGGGCAGAGGTTCGAAATAATCCCCATCACTAAGGATACTTAACCAATCTTCTTCTAGCACAAATATTTGGGGTCATATATCCCAAAAAAGGTTAATTGAAATAGTACTATTAGTTGTACCAGAGTTGAATTTTCAGTCAAACTATTGTACTAAAATTTAACATAAATACTATTTTTATATATACTACCAAACGACTTCTTTAGTGTTGAAGGAAGTTTCAAGTGTTATCTATTGATTTATAATATTGCGATAAGAACACTTTATTCATAAAGTTTTTTGATGTAAGAACTCAGTACTATAAATTTCTAGTACAATAAGTATAACATCACTAATTTAAACTTCTAAGTTCTCTTCAAATTCTATACAAAAATAGATTATATGTGTTTAATTTAACCTAAGCCAGTTAATTTTACATCAAGAGTTGCATATTAATGAAATCAATGCAAATGTCATATACAAACTTTACACCTTTTCTTTTATTTTTGAAGTTGTGATATGTTTGTTTGTTGTTCATGTAGCGTATACTTTCACCTTACCAATTGTATACTTGTTCAACATCTACAAATTATCATGCCTCTAGATTAACAAAGACTATCTTTACCTTCCCTTGATCGACTTAGCAGTGTTCTCATTCATTTAATCGATCAAATTCTAAATAGGTTGTATTTTCGAGAAGTTGTAAGACTACTACACTTTCTAACGATTGGTAATATACTTGCCTTACAATTCCAAAGGTAGGAAACACCAGAGGACTTGATATCCCCTACCATTGGATTTATAATTCTCACTCTCTATTGTTTCTTCAATTTTGATATAGAAACAACATTGAATGTTATCCTTAATATTACTAGTTTAAAAGTATGTCCTAATATTTATCGTTTGATACATTTACTCACCAAAAATTTCATTCAACATTGCTTCCTTAAACTTCCATTTACTTATCCACCATACAAGATCCCTTACTTCTTATTTTATTGTTCAGCATTGAGACATTTGTATCTCATGGAATGTTAAATACCTCTTCTATGCTTCTTCAGGGATTTAATAAGTTGATTAGCCTAAAATTAAAATTTGTAACATTATCTTCTAATACGTTTGAAATGCTGATCTTTAATTGCCCATTGTTTGAGGATTTGATTCTAAAAGACATAGACAATTCGTACCTCCTGAGTATTGATTCTCCAAAGCTAAGGTCATTTATCTTTTGTGGTGATATACAATTGATATATCTAGAAAATGTACCTGTTCTTTCCAATGTTCTGTATGTGCCTGTAGAATTAGTTCTAGAGGAACAATGATTTTGATAATATTTTTCTAGTTTATTCATGCTCTTGAGTATTTCAGCTGGCATCTTTTTGAGGTAATGTTGCTGCATTTCACTTGTATTTTTGAAGAAATTGAAATTCATGTTGTCACTAATATTTATTTTTCTCTCTATATTTTCCATGGTGAAAATACAAGTGAAATGCAACAACATTACCTCAAAATGAAACCAGCTGAAATACTCAAGAGCATGAATAAACGAAAAAAATATTATCAAAATCATTTTGCAGAATTTTCCTCTAGAACTATTTCTGCAGACTCATACAGAACATTGGAAAGAAGAGGTACATTTTCTAGATATATCAATTGTATATCGCCACAAAAGACAAATGACCTTAGCTTAGGAGAATCAATACTCAGGAGGTACGAATTGTCTACGTCTTTTAGAACCAAATCCTCAAGCAATGGGCAATTAGAGATCAGAATCTCAAACGTATTAGAAGATAATGTTACAAATTTTAGTTTTAGGCTAATCAACTTATTAAATCCCTGAAGAAGCATAGAAGGTGTATTTCACATTCCATGAGATACAAATGTCTCAATGCTGAACAATAAAATAACAAGTAAGGGATCTTGAATGGTTGATAAGTAAATGGAAGTTTAAGGACGAAATGTTGAATGAAATTTTTGGTGAGCAAACGTATCAAACGATCAATATTAGGACATACTTTTAGACTAGTAATATCAAGGATAATATTCAATGTTGTTCCTATATGAAAACTGAAGAAACAATCGAGAATGAGAATTATAAATCCAATAGTAGGGGATATCAAGTCCTCTGGTGTTTCCTACATTTGGAATTGTACGGCAAGTATATTGATAATCCATAAAAAGTGTACTAGTTCTTACAACATCTCGAAAAGACAACTTATTTAGAATGTCATCGATTAATTGAATAGCAAGGTTTCTTAGTCGATCAGGAGAAGGTAAATGTACTCTTTGTTCATTTGAACGCATGATAATCTGTAGAAATTAAACACAATACTATTGGTAAGGTCAGGGTATACGGTACACGAACAACAAACAAATGATCTACACCTTATTCAATTAACATGTCACTACTCTAACAATAAAATAAAAAGGTGCATAATTTGTAGATGAAATTTGCTTTAATTTCGTTAATTTGCAACTGTTGATGTAAAATTGTCTGGCTTTGGTTAAATCAAATACATATAAAGTATTTTTGTATAGAAATTGAAGAGAACTTAGAAGTTTAAATTAGTGATGTTATACCTATTGTAGTAGATATTTATAGTACTTAATGCTTACATCAAAACATCATATGAATGACATGTGTTTATCATAACATTATAAATCAATAGATAACACTTGACATTTCATTCAAAACTAAAGGAGTCATTTGGTAGTATTTATAAAAATAGTATTTGTATTAAATTTTGGTACAATGTTTGACTATAAATTTAACTATGGTACAACTAATTACAATTTCTTTTTCTTAATATTTTTTACTTTGTATTTGCTTTGAACACTCTACACCACCTCAACACCAAAAAAACATATTTATTACATTTCAAATTACATATAGGAGGTATTAGGACGTCTAAAGAAAATGTGTGTCCTTCAAATTTCCACAATAGTTCAAAGGGAGTACTTATGCCTTTTTAATAAAATAAAACAAAATAAATATTAAAAAGTTGACATTGTTTTTCCATAACTTTTTCTTTTTGGAATTCGTGGGTTCTAGGACTAAATAAGAATCATTTTCTTTTTTTAATTAGATTTCTATCATGATGAATTAAATCTATCAAAAAAATATTGTTGTATTTTATTAAATGCCCATTGAAACAACTTTTTCTTTCTTCAATCTTAATGGTTGTTGTCTAAAATCTTATGTTGTAGTAGAACATAAAAATTTGCGTCTATAACAAGCAAAACTGAACCTAATAATTAAAGAGTTCTGGTGCACCAATATGTTAACTCCTTAGTGTTAGTTGATTTTTAAAATAGACACTTAACGCATTTATCTCAATTTTCGTAGGTCATTATTTCAAAAAGGAAATCATCAACGAAAATGAATTCAAGAAGGAAAAGAATGTTTGCTTGAAACTTATTGAAACATTGGAAAGGCAAGCCTCAAATTAAAGGGACAAAAGAAGAAAAGAAATATATGGCTGATCAGCACATAAAGGAAAATCTAAATGAAGAAGAATACTCGCACACTTGGCAGAGATCACAATTGAATCATCAAGAAATGTAAGAGTCGTAAATCAAGCGACAAGATAACAAGTCTGTCGATCATACAAGGAAAAGATCAAACCAGCAAAAGGAAAGAGGACGAAGCAATTTACTTCATGGATTAGATCAACTAAATCGCCTCAATCAAAGACTCCCAAAATTAATCCTTGGTTGAGATAAATCCTTTGGGGTTTTCCTTACAAGAACACAAATCATCATCTACATAAACCGACCCAGATTTGTATTGTGAAGTACGCAACTTCACTTGAGCTTAGCAAATAGTATACTAATGAAAAGAAAAGAGAAAAGAAAGAAATTTGAGTGTAGGTATACAAGTGGAGGCAGTGTCAAGGTAGAAATCTGAATTGCATATCACACATGATAAATTTTCAAATTGTTGTAGCACGAAGATCTCTTCAAAGCTCTTAAGGAAACCCCTTGAAACCCAAAGGGAATGGATTAGGCACTGCATTGGTGATCTGAAGCAGGATAAAACCTTTTGTGTCAATTATTTACTGCACTTTTCTGTTATTGTTTATCGTCCTACTAACTTGCAGGTGAGTCAATTCACGACTATTATTAGTTGACTAAGTGAATTTTAAATTAACCCCCTCCCTCTTGAATATCAATTGGTATAAGAGAAGGTCTAATAGATTTAGTGTTTAACCACACGAGAGTAAAGATCAACTGTGACATTACCAAATCCGCGTTGCTTTACTTTAAGACGGACACTTTTCACATAGAACACCTTACTTCAATGGGAAAGATTACTCTCACAGAAAAGATAGATTCAGAATCTTTGTCTCCGCAAATGAACATCAAGCTTGAGTATTCATCAAGAAAGGCACAAAGGCATTCCTTTGATTAACTGAAAAGGATGGAATTCAAAAACCTTTTGATCCTAAATTGTTCGATATTACTAAGGAACAACAAGAGGTAATTCAAACATACTCTAGAGCTATGAGTTTGTTGTATGGTGCAGTAAGAGGAGGAGAATATTACAAAATTTCAAATGACGTAACTGCGAAAGAAATGTGGGATAATCTTTAAGTAACCTATGAAGGAACGAGGAAAGTCAAGGAAGCTCAAATCAGCTCCCTTGTAAATGAATATGAACTGTACAAAACGGTTGACGATGAAAATGTTGAATCTATGTTCTCAAGATTCAGCAAAATTGTCATTGAACTAAAATCTGTTGGAATGGTGTATTTAAACTCGTTAAGAGTCAGTAACTTGTCAACAGTCTTCACAAAGCCTGGGAACCAAAAGTGTCACTCTTAAAGACGGAGATCTACAGAACATGACATATGATGAACTTCGAGGTAACTTAATGGCTTATGAACAAAATCACATTAACAGGTACAACAACGACGACAAAAAGAAAACAGTGGCTTTTATTGGTGATATATTAGAAACTGAGGAGGAAGCCGATGAAAATCAAGATTAAGGAATGACCCTCATTAATCGTAGAGTAAGAGAAATGCTCAGACAAAGGAGACAACGACCTCAAAAAGATTAAAAAACAAAGGACTTCAAAAGAAAAAATGATCGATGGTACTAGTGCAGAGAACAAATACATATCAAGAAAACTTGTCCAAAATGAAGAATAAGAACCAATCGACGAAATGAAGATCCAAAAAGTCTCGGAGCATGGGAACAAGGAGAAACAACCGATGAGGACAACGATGAAATGGAAAACTCGTGTTTCCTGTCTCTAGGAGAAACAAGCGAGGTAAGATCTTATAATTGTCCAAATTGTAATTACTTACAAAACTCTTTGGATATGGTTAGTGATGAATTATAGAAATTGATTCACGAATACAACAAACTTGTACAAGAAAAGAATGTTTTGCAGATTCTCCTTGAAGCAAGTCAGATTGAAGTTGATCTACAATCAGAAGAATTGGAGAAAGTAAAAATGCAGTTAAATAGTATCAGAAAATCTTCAAGACATAGTTCTATTCAATCAAACAAAAATACGCTCTACTGAAGAAACACTTCAAGTCATAATTCTAAGTATTGTGTGTTTTACTTATGGCGATATAGGTCATAAATCCTTCAGATGTAGAAAATATTCTTCTGGAAAATGGATTTGGAGACCAAAATTTGCTAATCATCAATGGCCCAAAAATACTTGTAATCCTAAAAGAAACTAATCTTTTTGTCTTGCAGGAGCAATTCAAGAAAAACTACAAAAAGGGAATGTGGTACTTCATAGCGGATTCTCCATACGTATGTGCGGAAAGATGGAAAACTTCAAAACAATAAAAAGAGTAGATGAATGATGTGTTAGATTTGGAGGTAATGCTAAAGGAGAAGTTTCTTGAGTCAAAACCATCAATCTTAGGTCATTATGAACAATGCTTTTGCATAGAAGTTTACTAGATCACTTTTGGGCAGACGTAGTGAGCACTACATGCCACATTCTTAATAGGTGCTTAATTAGACTGATACTGAAAAAGACTCCCTATGAACTGTGGAGAGGTAAGAAACAAAACATAAGCTACTTTCAACCCTACGGATGCAAGTGCTTCATCCACAACAATGGGAAGAACAATCTTGGTAAGTTTGATCCAAGGAGTGACAAAGGTATTTTCTTAGGCTATGATCCTATCAATAGAGTCTTTCATGTTTTTAATAAAAGAACTTTAAGTGTTGAAGAATACGTGCATGTTGTATTTGATGATACTAACCCAAGAATGTAGGAAATTAAAAAAGGTGACGACGAAATCACCCCCATCAAAATAGTGGAAAATACTGCAGATATAAGTTCAAAAATTCATATTGAAGTCAACTACTGCAGAAGGAAAGTCGACTAGTCTAGCTGATAGATCAAATATTCCAAGAGAATGGCGACATAATACTGAGTATCCTGAAAGTTTTATTCTCGATAAACATGAAGTAAAAATCAGAAGTGATCTTCTCTAAGAAAATAAGCTTCCGTTACATTGATATCTCAAATGGAACCAAATCGAATAAATGAAGCAACTGAAGAGGAATCATGGGTGCAAGCAATGAAGGAAGAATTCGATCAATATGAAAGAAATCAAGTATGTACTCAAATAGAAAGACAAAAAAATTGCTCTATTATTGGAATCAAGTGGGTATTACGAAACAAACTAGATGAAAATGGAAAAGTTACTCGAACGAAAGTATGGTTATCCTCTCAAGGATACTCACAACAAGAAGCTATTGGCTAGGATGAAACCTTTGCAACTGTAGAAAGCTTATAATCTATTCGAATTTTACTTTCTTATGCCTCTTTCAAGCATTTTATACTATTTCAAATGGATGTGAAAAGTGCGTTTTAAATGGTATTATAAAAGAAGTTGTTTTCAACCCCACGGTTGTAAATCCTTCTTGTTCCAATTTTGTTAACAAACTTTCCAATGCTCTTTGCATACTCAAAATAATCTACAAAAGCTTGGTATTTAAGATTGAGTTCGTTCATACTACAAAATAATTTGGGGAAAATCTACACAACTCTCTTCATTGAAAGATCTGATTAATACATTTTAAAGTTCATATCTATGTTTATGATATTATTTTGGAAGTTCTAATCCTTCTTTGTGAGAGAATTTTGCAACTCTAATGAAAGGTGAAATCAAAATGAGTCTTATGGGAGAACTCACATTCCTTCTCGAACTTCAAATTAACTAGTCAACTAATAGAACATTCATTAGTCAAGAAAAGTACAATAAGGAATTGATTAAGAAGTTTGGACTCGAAAAGGGCAAAGCCTTTGGTACCCCAATGAGTCCGCCACGTGTCTTCAAAATGATGCATCTGGAAAAGACATGGATCAAAAGATGAACAGAAAGATAGTTTTACTACTAAAAAATAGTGAATATCTACCTAAAAATACCGACCTCCAGAGGGCGAAAGAAGCTTGGTTGCTATTCAATTAAGACCTCTAGTACTGACCTCTCGAGGTCAGTTTCAATTTAAGTTGGTAAAATTCATTATTTTATTTTCCGACTTCCGGAGGTCTCTTTAATATATTTGTTCATTTCTTATTTTTATTATTTCTGTCTTTCGTAGGTCAGCATATTTAATTCTCAAATTTTAGAATAGCGAAATTTAGAGGTCGATATTTTTATTTCTCATTTTTGAGATTGCGACCTCCGAAAGTTGGTATATCTTATTTTTGAGATTCCAACCTCTGGAGGTCGGTATTTTCATTTCTTTTTTTTTTAGTTTCCTACCTCTGGAGGCCAGTATTTCTATTTCTTATTTTTAGATTCCGACCTCCGGAGGTCGGTATTTCTATTTCTTATTTTTTAGATTCCAACCTCCGGAGGTCGAATTTTTTTTCCTTATTTTTTACATTCCGACATCCGAAGGTAGGTATTTTTATTTTTTAGTTTTTAGATTCCGACCTTCGTAGGTCGGTATATTTGTTTCTTATTTTTTATATTCAAACTTCTGGAGGTCGGTTTTTTTTATTGATTTTATTGTTGAGATTCCAACCTTCGGAGGTTGGTATTTTCATTTATAATTTTTTAGGTTTCGACCTCCGGAGGTCGGTATATTTATTTTTTATTTTTGAGATTTCGACCTCTGGAAGTCGGTATTTCTGCTACAGAATCGGCAGCATTGAGCTACAATTTTAGTATCCCACTTGCCTATTTATATCAAAACAACCTAAAGAATGAAAAATAAGCTTTTTCAAAATAATCTTCATCCAACTAAAAGACTTCCAAATGAGCTATTTTAAAATAAACTTCATCCTACCAAAACAACACAATATTTTCAACATATGCATTAAACTATTTTAAAATAAACTTCATTCAACTTCAAAATACACTAAAATACGATCAAAAAATTCCAAAAATATGGAAGTCTAAAATGTCAAACAAATATAAGTACTCCTTATAACCATAACTCTCCTTATCACCCTTATCATTATCATCACATCATGATCAGCTCCATCATCACTGCTTGCAGGACATGTATAAAGTATCTTTCCTGATTCAAAAGAAAAGTTGGTTGGGCCTGAAGTGCTGCATACCTCTTGTTCTGTTCTTCCTTTAATGCGGCAATCTCCACCTCTATCTTCTTCTCTCTATCGGCTACAACAGCAAGCTCCGCATTGAGAAAAGCTATGTTACCCTCCATTGCAGATATTCTCTTTTTATCCCTGCCATTGAAGCTATAGGATGATGAACCACAATACCAAGCCTGCTTCTTTTGATATGTCCTTTCTGGATTGTCGTAGCTCTAATCGGTTCACCTGCACTTTGTTTCCAAAGATTCTCATTTTCTTCCTGTGTAAATGATCTGTCTCATCTCTCAAGAGGTAGAGTACTATGATATTCCTAAGATATTCGTATAAACCTATCCTGTAATTTAAACAATGAACTCTACTAATAAGAATGTAATATATACAAGAAAGAGAAAAAATTATTAACTTGAATAGAGTTCTTACATATGTCTCTTGAGCACGTGGATCAATTCATCTTTCTTTTTCATCGGGGTTTTTACTCTTATTGACATGAGTAACCTTCAACATTTCTTCTACAACTACCGACCTACCCAACTCTTTTTCCTGCAAATAACACAAGTATTATTTAATTTCCAAAAACTACTTATCAAAAAAGAAAAGGAAATATTTTACAAAATTAATAAAGTATACCATTCTTTCATTCCTATTCACTAGGCTAATAATTCCACTGGTGTGCAAAGACCCTCCTTTTTTGATGCGCGAGCCATCTTCCCAATCTCACTCCTCTTCTTAAACTTTTAAACAGTACCCCAATGTTCCAGTGACAGATCAAGTTGTGTTGTTACCATAAACTTAGGAATTATATTATTTTTTCGACATTCACTAAATGTACTAGAAAGCAACTTTGAAATTTTAGCCTTGATGTTTTCATGAACTCTTTCCTCATGTTCGGGAACCTAGACATAATATTTATTAACGAAAAATGACTAAATATTTATCATTAAAATGAATAGCAAATGTAAATGTATATGATGTGAATTTGATTGATACACATTCTTACCTTAAATTCATTGAACATCTACCCCCTGTTTTTAATTGGAATCGAACCCCAAGTCACGTACACACCATTATAGTGAGTACCGTTGCACTTTATAATAATCTTGACATACCCACATCCGGACGTAAGCTGAATTATGAGTTCATTGACAAAGAATGGTAAAAAAAAAATCAATCAATTAACTAAAACATAAAAAGACAAATAAAAGATGAAACATAATTAAATCAAACTTTTAACCTAACGGCCCGATGACAAGTCTACAAAAATTGTGTCTATCGCCTTCATGAGGACCACGTGCATCTGAGTGCTGGGTGGTGGGAGTATTATGCTCCGAGCCATTGGATTCATGATGAAGATTTGAAAATCCAGTTGATCCACTATTAGTATTCAAATTGTTGCACTGACTAGCACTAGATGATGGTAAAGTAGACTCACGAACAAGATGTGAATAGCCCTGCAATGTTTAGTAACCAGATCTAGGTACAACAATAGGTGTAGATATAGTATAACCAGATTGTGGAGCCACATGAGTAGAGACAGTATGTGCCTGGTGTGCATAGTGAGTAGGTAAAACTGATGCTCGTTTTGGAATAATTCCAACACCATATTCACAAACTAAATCACATTAACCTATTTTAAAGAACTTAATATATTTATAAGTGTAATTAGTTTAGTTTAACTTAGTTCCAACACTATATTCACCAACTAAATCACATTAACTTATTTAAGGAACTTAACAATTTTCTAAGTCTAATTAGTTTAGTTTTAACTTAATTCCAACACTATATTCACCAACTAAATCACATTAACTTATTTAAAGAACTTAACAATTTTCTAAGTCTAATTAGTTTAGTTGTAGCTTAATTCAATCACTATATTAACCAATTAAATCACATTACTTATTTGAAGAACTTAACATCTTTCTAAGTCTAATTAGTTTAGTTTTAACTTAATTTAAACACTATATTCACCAAATAAATCATATTTCTTAATTGAAGAACTTAACATCTTTCTAAGTGTAATTAGTTTAGTTTTAACTTAATTCTACCAATATTCACCAACTAAATCACATTTATTTATTTTAAGAACTTAACATTTTTCTAAGTTTAATTAGTTAAATTTTCAATTAATTCCAACACTATATTTACCAACTAAATCACATTAGCCTATTTGAAGACCTTAAATCCTTTCCAAGACTCATTAGTTTAATTTTAACTTAATTCCAACACTATATTCACCAACTAAATCATATTAACTTATTTAAAGACTTAACAACTTTCTAAGTCTAATTAAATTAGTTTTAACATAATTCCAACACTATATTCACCAATTAAATCACATTAACTTATTTATAGAACTATACAACTTTCTAAGTCTAATTAGTTTAGTTTTATCTTAATTCCAAAACTATATTCACAAACTAAATCGCATTAACTTATATAAAGAACTTCACAACTTTCTAAGTCTCATTAATTTAGTTTTAACTTAATTCAAACACAATATTCACCAAATAATTCACATTTCTTATTTGAAGAACTTACCATCTTTCTAAGTATAACTAGTTTAGTTTTAACGTAATTGAAACATAATATTTACTAACTAAATCACATTTACTTATTTGAAGAACTTAACAACTTTATAAGTCTAATTAGTTTAGTTTTAACTTAATTCCAACACTATATTCACCAACCAAATCACATTAACTTATTTGAAGAACTTAATATCTTTCTAAGTCTAATTAGTTGAATTTTAATACCACGACCTCTTAGGGGTTTTATCCCACAACGTTATAGTCAACTCGAAATAGACAAGGAGAAATACATAAAAAAATTAAAAGGGGCTGTGGGGGTTTGATCCCACAACCCCTCGGCCAAGTAATAGGTAATTCAAAGGAGAAAAATATAGAGGAAACATTGATGTTGGGGCTCGATATAGGGTCCCAATGTCATGTGGACCCAAATAAAATAAATGAAAAAAAATGTAAGTGTTGTCTAAGATATTTGAAATTGGGTTCCGTTGCCCAAATTTCGTATAGATTCATAAGTGATACGTGAATTATATCTTCAAGAATAATGCTGCCTACTTAGATCAAAATCGAGATCTTTTCATACATACAAGATGCATAAGTCTTGAACTACATAATCTTAGGAAGATATGAATCATTTAAACGAACTATGAATGAAGCCTCATGGCTTGTATTTATAGACCCATAAGTCTAGCATACATTTAAAAATAAGTGAACCTAAGATGTACGTAATGAAATGATGTAACTCTAGAAGGGTTAAGTAAGAGTGTAGAACACACTAAATGGCCAAGTGCATTGACATACGATTAAATGAATATTATGTAATGAAATTATTAAACCCTAGAAGGGTTAAGTAAGAGTAGAAACACATAAATGGCCAAGTGGATTGGCATATGATGAAACGAACATTAAAGTAAAAAAGGGTGAGTAATTATGAAGAGAAAATGTGCTAATGTTGATGAATGTGGTGACAACATGATATGAGGCTAATGTAAAAGATGAGAGCTATCTGAAATGAGCCTAAGTAAATGTTACCAAAAGGTACTCACCTATGGGAGTTTAATGTTAATTAAAAGACCAGTCTCTATGAACACTCGAATGAAAGTATTGAGATTAACACACTTAATTAAAATTATGAGTTGACAAATAATCTATTGAGCTATGACGTCCTCATACTAGAAGCCAACTTCCATGACGTATGAGTTGAATATAATGGAACTTTATACTGAGCACCGATGGACTAGCTCTGAGTGGTGATGCCGAGATGAGACTGTCCGGCATGCTGGGTATAGGTCTCCTTATATCACCTAGAATTTGAACCTAAACTGCCAATATAGAGATCTGGCGGGGTTCAATTCCCATGTACACTAGCATGTTTCGGGTAACTTTGGCTGCTGATTCCACCTCTTTTCGGTGTGGGGTTTCATGACACTGGATTTCATGATTCTCACATGATCTATGTCGTTTATAGTTAAAGTTCTCAATGAATTAATGAGGCCAACCTCAAATGAAGCACATAATAAAACAATGATATATATGTATATATAAAATTTGGTCATAACATTAGGCATTTCAATGCTAATATTCATTTGCTCTATTAAATCGCAACTCATCCAGAAGAGGATAACTATTTGGTTGTTTTTATTGGTTTTCGTGTATAAGTGTATTTGTTTCATTAATTTTTCTTCTATTTTAAAATTGAGCGAATTAGATCAATTTAGACAAATATATTATGTCAAGATAACAAACGGATCAAGATCAAATTCAAACTGAATTTTATTGGATCAATATGAATTGAGCCAAAACGGGGCAGATAATTAGTCAAGACCCAAATCAACAAAATTTTCGCTAAGTTTAATTATTTTATTAGTTCTTTGAAAATATTTTAGTACAAAATAACATTACTGATAAAAATATTTTATGAATATATATAAAGAATTCATACAACGACAAAACCTCCACCTTTTTCATGGTCTGCAAAAAAAATGGTAATTACAAAAGTGAAAATTAAACGCCTTACAATGTACGAAGTCATTTATGTTGAGGAATTTAAAATTTATATATAAACAATTAAAAAAATCTTATCTATATAATATAATTTCTATTTTCGAGAAAATTTATATGAATATACCTTTGTTATTTCTAGATTCGCCCTTCCATAAAAGTGGCTAAAATATAGGAATTTTATGTCTATAATACTGAAAAAATGATATCTCTAGGTACTTTCTAGATCCCTTATATATAAAAAGAACGATTTCTTATTAAAAAAATGTCATAAAATCAGATAATTAAATTTTTAACTTACCTATACAATCAAATTTAACAATTTTGAGGTTTTAAATGTCACATGAAAAAAAATAATTAAGTGTATTGAATTGGACATATCAAAGTAATTTTTTAGTAACTAATTTTACCAACCAATTTCTCTAAATAAATAATAACATTAATTTTTACTCTCTTTTCCACTTAACTTATGTGATATTTACTCTTTTTAGGTTATCTAAAAAAGAAAGTCTTTTATATAGTCCTATATTAATTATTCACTTTATTATTGATAATTCTTCCAATCATTCTGATCTCATTTATCCTTAGTGTTATTCCTTTTTTATTTTATGAATTAATCAAGTTTGTAAACCTTTAGAAAAAATTTCTTTAAGTGCAAATTAATGATATTTATCATTTTTATTTATGATTATAAATAAATAACTAATATAAAAAAAGACATATTTTGACTAAAAATTTTAGTAAAATAATTTATAATTACATTAATATCTATGATTTCTATAACATGTCACATTTTAATTTCCTTTTCACTTTTTTTTATGTCAAAATAAATTGTGTCACGTAAATTGATATGAACAAGACAATACAACTAAGGAACCTCCATAATTAATTGCCCCGACTCACCCACCCAACCCACTCAACCCACTTCATATTATAATTCTGTAAAATTTAATGTAAGAAGAAAACCGCTTCCCCTTCTTCAGTTCCCTCTTTTACTCTAGGGTGATGAATTTGAAGACTTCAAAATAATGCAAATTTGATACTTTTCTATTTTTTATTGGATACTTACATTATCAGTAATAATTTTAGTTCTTGATAAGCTCAAAATTTGCTTCCTTGTTCTGTTTACAAAATCAAATCTTTCTCATATTTGGTGTTGTTAATTTTGTGAAATAGAAGCCCTATCTTCCTCTTTGTACTTTTTCTTGGGGTAGATGTTGGTTTTCTTGGGATTTTGGAATATAGAAAAAACCCTATTTTCCTTTATTTTTTGTTTTTTTTTGGGGGGGGGGTTATTTTTAGGTGTTGGTTTTACTACATGAATTTATTTTGAGTCGAGAGGTTATCGAAAATCAAAACTCAAACCCCACAAACAATGTGTTAGGAGTAAAATGTTGTGATCTTAGGCATATTTATATGCCTAGGTAGTCAATTAGGCCCATGTTTTGGTGGTGTTAAAGGATGATCTTTAGTTTATTAGCTTGATTTTGTTGTTGTTTTCTATGTTTACGCACTTACACACATCATTTTAGCAATTGTCACTCCTAAAATGACATTAGGACTCGATAAATCAGTAAAATAATCATATATGGTTCAAAGGGACAATCATCAATAAAAGTACTATAAATAAATCATAGGGCTTCCATTATTCGGGTTCGACTTTTGTCTAGTGTGAAGGGCAATAATCAAGATTATAATCCTCTTAACTCTTCTATTTTTTGGGTTTGTTATGAACAATTATCTTTTTGTTGATTACTAATAGCATGAGTAGTTAAACACCCTAGTTCTAGGGCTGTCGATATGAATCGATTGTTGAATATTTGAGGTTTCATTAATTAATCTTCTATTATCAATTAAAATTAATTTTATATTCTTGTTTTACTATTTTATGCTTGCGTATCATAAGATAAACTTAGTGTCTAATCTTTAATTGACCATATGAGCGATTATAGACAAGGAAATATGGAGAGCTCGGTTCACCCGATAAATTGAGGAGATTAGTGTTCAGGAGTGTCACCCGGAAGATGAACACCTTGCTTGGTTATAAAATAGGATGAAATACAAAAGCTCGCAATTAGTCTATTAATCCCCTCTCAACGATGTTTAGATAGATAGTTGGGGTACGTGATGAGAGGTGTGTAACCCATATCATACTATCAACCCTACAAACAATTAATTTGACAATTGCAGTTAGTTCGAAGCTGATAATATGATGCATGACATTAATTATATGTTGCAACCCTGGAATTGTTTTTTTATCTTTCTTGAAACATTATATAAAAAATGATCATTATTGTTTACTTTAATTTAGCTCATATCGTAGTTAACCATAAACCATCATATCCTTAATTAGTTACTTGTGTCTTTAATTGTGGAATGAAGTGTGAATATAAGTTTATTATAGGTCCCTTGGGAACGATAACTCGTTTCTAAAAAAATTATATTACTTGAGCGAACAAGTACACTTGCATGTATATTGGGGAACACCAATTAGAATCAAAGGGAGTGAATATACACTTTAAATAAGCTAAAAAAGGACTACAGACGGAAAGAAAATTGGGGGCAGGCGTCCCCAGCGCAAGGCGCCAGCCCCAAATTTCAGAGACAACATATGGGCTCACTCCAGGGGCGTCGCCCCATCCCCATGGGCGCATATAGGGTGCGTTGCGCCAGCCTCTACGCAATCTAAGTTTGACAAATTTCAACTGTTATTTTCTGATCCTAAATCACTTTTAGTCAAATTCTTTTCTCAAGTTTTTTTTTAGATTAAATTATCCAAACTAAGTACACACTAATCCACTCAAAAAAATCACTTCATTTCAAAACATCATCAAAACCCCAACCAAACAAATTTTAGAATGAACTTCAAGAACACCTATCAAGAACTTAAATACTTTAACTTTGGAGAGTGGAAGTACACTTAAATGCATGGAAAAATTCCGCAACAAGATGCAAGAATATCGACGAATGCTTGATCCTCACTTCTTTTCTCTTATTTTCTGTTCTTGAACTCTCAACTAAAACCCTAAGTGTATATTAGGATTATAAAACTTAACCTAATGCGAATAGACCTCTAAAATATTACTGTTAAATGATTTGAATCTATGTGGGTAAGGAAAAGATCAAAACACCCTTCACTATTTTACAACCTAACTTCAAAAGGCCATATCTCACTCATAAAAACTTAAAACTTAGAAAACATGGTGGTGTTTGAAAGATAATTCATGGATCTTCCAAACGTACCTCGTAGAACACCTACATCAGCCTGTGGTAGGAGTTATGGTCGTGTGGAGTTGACCCAAAAATCATATTAGCCTAACTCTCCAAAATTAAGATTTTTGTTATTTCCAATTTAGTTCTTTTAGAACTCAAGATGCTACATCTACTGACCTGACCTTAACACTAAAGAAACTTTAAATTCCTTGGCGCCACCACAAGCAAGGATTCTCTTTCAATTTATTTTATTTCCAAAACTAGCCTTCCTCTTTCATGAAAAAATATAACTTTTATGAAAAGTTGTGAATTTTATAAAAAGTTGTGACTTTTATAAAAAGTCGTGACTTTAAAGTTGAAACTTTTATGAAAAATCATAAATTTTTTCATGAAAAGATGTGATATTTATGAAAAGTTGAGACTTTTATGAAGAGTTGCTACTTTTATGAAGAATTGCGAATTTCACGAAATGTTGTGCCCTCTCCGAAGAGTTGTATCTCTTCCAAAGAGTTGTGACCTTTCCTACAAGATACAATAATCATTTTCTACAGTACCTTTTTTTGTCTACAAATAGAGGACTAGACTGTGCATTCAGTGAAGTCGATTTTTTTCATTCTAATTTTGCATATCTTAGTATGTTTTTTACAATCATTAGTTTATGCTTATTTTATTAAAATTGTCATTTTTGAGTGTATGCTTTAAACATTGTTGTTCATGTTTATACATAGTAAATGTTAGAAGTATTTGTTAGTACAAATTAAATAACAAATGTCAATTGTATATTCAAGAATGTTTTTTCTATTGAAATTGTTGAAGGTACATTAAAAAAAAGCCATTCAAATCTCAAATTTCTTCATCAAGAACGTTATTCCTTCACATACAAAGATGCGATTTCGTGATCTTCACAAAATCCTCTGAGAGTCAATAACTTTCCATGCCCAAATTTTTTTGGTTTTTATGCTGTTATCTGTTTTTACGAAATGATATCAATGTTTATTATGAGTACTTTAATGATTGAAAGTTGATTGAAGTGTTAGTAAATTTTTAAGGTATCTTATTTCACACACACACACACACACACAGACACACACACACACACACACACACACACACACACACACACACACACACACACACACACACACACACACACACACACACACACACACACACACACACACACACACACACACACACACACACACACACACACACACACACACACACACACACACACACACACACACACACACACACACACACACACACACACACACACACACACACACACACACACACACACACACACACACACACACACACACACACACACACACACACACACACACACACACACACACACACACACACACACACACACACACACACACACACACACACACACACACACACACACACACACACACACACACACACACACACACACACACACACACACACACACACACACACACACACACACACACACACACACACACACACGCACAGACACACACACACGCACACACACACACATACACACACACAACTTACCTCTATGTCGGTACTCTAGTTAAAATCTACTAACCCTACAATAGTCATCCGATTTTCAAACATAACTTTTGCAATGTAAAAAATGTTACTTGCATTTGCAGTGTCAATAGTATGGACATCAACTGACTTCTTTGAGAACTTAAGAAGCAATGAGGTGATGTTATTTATTTTAATATAACATAAATTTTTCTTGATGAGGTGGTGACAAAATTTAGTTCAATTATTATTGAAAAACTAAACTTATTTGTCAGAATGTCCTATATTCGTGACTATTAAAAGTTTCCAGTATGTTGAGAAGAAATAGTTACCTCTGAATTCTTTAGAGTTGTAGCAGTAACGATCACAATGTATGTCTGATGTGGATTGGATATACGTAGGGGTAAAATATTTTCTCTTGATCCTCCCACAAAGTTATTCTTGCTTTGATAGTCATGTCCTCACTACAAGAGAAATACAAGTTTCCTCTTTGGGATGAAAGAATTTGAATGTAATGTAGATGAGATAAGAATATTACGAATCGGTAAGAATGTGTATGTCGCTTTTCTTCCACTTTCAACTCATACTCTCTAGATCATCGATTCCATATAAGAATCCAACCACATCTACAATTAAGGAGGAAAATTATTTATTGTATACATTGGAGACCGTCTGTAATATAAATTACAATGATTGATGTGCCTGATTGGACAATGATGTTATTGTGCCGGGAGAGAATCATCACTGATTGGATACAATTTGCAGGGATTTGAACAATATCATTCTGTATTTTTTGGATGGAAATTATCCGCAAGAATGATATTTAACGTTTGAATGCACTGATATGTATTAACCAGTTATTTCTAAAATTTTGGAGTTTATGATAATGATTTCACAACCTTTGCTAAACTTATCTTGGAACTTGTTAATTTGATTATTCCAGATTACCGTGTGCATCAAAGTTCCATGTTAGAAGTAAATGTGCAAGAAAGTTTGAAATAAGAAAATTCACAATGTTGTATAAATGTTATATAAATCAAAGTTTGAAATATGTATATTCACAATTCTGTATAAATTTAATATGAATGATGCAGTACCTTTTGGAAAGGGGAGTAAATATTGGTTGTTTCCAATTGTTAAAAGGTATCGTTCCGCATATATGTCGTGTCGCTTTTGAGACAATTTGATTGTTGGGGCCGAATAATTGCTAGAGTGTTTGTGTTGCTTGGGTTGAAGTGTTGTTAATGTAAGAGTTCTGAAAGGGAAGGGTATTCCTGGAAATATATATTAAATTAAAAGGGTTTTTTGGATGATGGTGGCGCCATGTAGACGTCACTAAGGTTTCTCTTTGTATATATATATGAATATTTTTACATATGCTAATCTTTAAAAATGGTAAAATAATTTTTTTTTGGATCGAACTGTGTGAAACAGACGTACTTTATGTGAAACATCTAGTTCAAAGGATAATACATTCTCATCCACCGGAATAAGATAAAGGGGATACTCGCCTAAAGTTAACAAGTTATGAATTATATCTTCCTCGAGTATCTGTCACGGTTGCATGCAATTGTTAATAAGAAATGCATACCAAACTAAATCCATAAGAAGTTTTTCTTGGATGTTAACAAAAAGGCCAACCTTCTCACATACAACTGCTCGATGAGGGAGAAATAAACAAAATACTCCCTTTGAATCCTTTTAGAAATATCATTATGGGTGTGTGAGCAAATGAACTTCATCAAGTAAAGCGAGTATCGAACTAGATCGACTACTTTTGTGCAATTAGTTTGAATTGGTTCCACATTAAGATGCCGCAATTCAGCCCCATGCACTTCTTTATACGTGTGAAAAACACCAAAAAGAAAAAAGTGTGAAAAAGAAGCTTGTTCATGGAATCACCATGTTTTACATCTAATTTCACAGAAAAATCATTGAACTATTTTCCTTAGTGAAGTGTAAAATTTTACAACTCGTACAACGCTCATTCTCTAGCATCAATTCATCATCTTAGTTATAACCCAAAACACAAAGGGCAATGCTGCTGCACTTTAGATTCTGCTATCTGCACGATATGGAAAGGAAAGACAAAGCAGGCCTGCATTTACCCAAGAGGTTATTTCCCATAGATGCAAAAAATTAAAATAAAGGAGATGTATCTCCACTCATCTAGGCTTTGGTAAGGCAAAGTTACCAGATATATGTGCTAGTGACAGAGAATATGTACCCGTGGATTAGTCGAGGCATGCAAGTTGACTCGGACTATAAAAATTAATTCAATGAATATATTTTAAATCAATAAACTAGGAACACTATTGGAATTTTTTTTTTCCGAACAATCAATATTTGACTAGGCATAAATTATGATTTGATCTAACCCCCATTGTTATAGAGACAGACAGAGTTCTAAAGTTTCAAAAAAGTACAACTAAGCATTGTACTGAGTTTGCAATATGTGTTGATTTTGAGGTGTTCTCCAACAACAAAAGAAGTTCCCTTTTTAAAAAAAGTAAAGATTTCGTTACTCAATTTTCAAAAACTAAAAAGCAATGGAAATATTCAACCCAACAGAAATTTAAAATAACCCCAAAAAAGGAAGTTCAAAAACTCAAAATTTTCAACTCAAACTCAGTAAAGTAAATAATTCATTATAAAATCATGAGATAGAATAACCTTGAGGAGTGAGCTTTGTACAATAAGCGAGAGTGAACCTCCAAGCTTAAACTCAATCACCAAACAAATTTTACCCAGAATCTGCAACTCCAACTAAATATTCAATTAACATTTAAACTTTTCCATTTAAATTTACAGAAAAAACAACAGAAAAGAGGAATGAAACTCACGTTCTTCAAAATCGTAATGAGCTTTTTCTGCGATTGATCTCTCTGTAAGGTCAATTTTGAGAGAACTGGATTAAATTGGAGACAAAAATAGTGCATATAAATTGATGTACATTATTATTATGCATATGTAATTGTACCTTCAAGATTTCAGATTTATCGGAGCATTGTCCAAATTCAGGACTTTGTGCCATTTTCAATCGATATCTCGAGCTTTTGTTGTTCAATGATTTGAGTTCTTCTTCTTTAGTAGGGACTTAATGGAAATATAGTTCAAGTTTAATATGGGCCTGTTGGACCTTCTAATGGGATTTATACAATACCCAGTAAGATTGACGGTTTACTTTTTCTACAAGACATTGTTATACTATAACAACAAAAAAGCTAACTCTCAAAACCCGTCCTCAATGCATACCAGAGATATATAGGACGAAACTCTTATTGGTAATTGAATTCCTACATGGAGCATCCTTATTGTTGTCAAATTGAGTCTAATTCCACCTACCTTAAAATAATAAAATAGAGATATTGTTTTTGATGGACTCCAACTAAAAATAATTATATATGTATAACATATACGAGATGGGCACGGCCGGTGTTGAAATTTTATATTGGGAAAATTAACAATGTCTTACACAAAAAGTACTTTACTTAAAAAAAATAAACCCTTTATTACTGAAAATAATCATTCAACCTTTCTTATTTCTCCAAAAAATGAGCAGGCAACAATATACTTAATTCTCTTATTCTTGTTGGTTATGATGTTGTACACTTAATACACATTTATCAATAGGAAGAATAGAAACGGGGCTTTGAGTTTGTTGACTAACTTCATTCACAATAGATTGTGTGTTGTTTGTCATTCATTTGGAAAGTTTTAAAGTAGAAAGTGTCAACATCTTCTACAAATATAAACCTATATTTTGCTGCCAATGCAACAACAATAGTATATCGCCTTTGCACTTTCTCTTTTTATTTTCATTATTCACTGTATATCTCTCTTATAGTTGCATCTCAAGAAGCAGCTTATTGCAATTCTTCACCTTAGCACATCTAACAAAAAATGTTTACTTTTTGCTAAGACTTAACATAAAGGATGAAATCCAACATGCTCTTAGAAATAAAAAGAATGAAGAAGGAAAAAAGAAATTGAAAGAAATTATTCTTGAATTCAATATGTGAAGTACTTATTATGCTATTAGTAGAAACATTACCATTGACTTCTTACTTTTAAACCTACTGCAAATAACCTCATAAAATTTTTAGTTATATATATGACTTGAAAAAACAAAAGTCAAATCTTGTGGCATGAATATTACTTTAAGAAACTGAGGTGAAATCTTCTCATCTTTCTTTTTTAATTGATGAGAATAAATCAATTGATATATTAACAAAATGTAAATGAGGGGAATGTATTACAACCAAACTATCTAATGTTAAAAGTTACCAAAAGGTAAACTAATTTGGGGTATAATATAAACCACTTGATGTCCCTACGACAATTGGTTATGGTTATCTTATACCTCTTTTTCTTTTCACGTGATTTTATTTAATATACCTGTATTTGTTGCATTATAAACTGTATTTTAAGAAGTGAACATCCTTCTTAGTAGTAGGATCCGAGGAAAGAATTAAGAATGTTATGTATTACAATCAACTACCGTGGATTCATACGTATTTGTTGAAATCTTAAAAATAAACAAAAGCTTACCTATGATTCATGAGTCCTTTAAACTTTAGCGACAATCTCATCTATGTAATTAATATGATAAACTGCAAAATGCTAAATTTGACCAATCTCATCATCATCCACTAGAGTAGGAATATCTAGTTTCATCATAGTCATGTTAGTTACTTATATTGATTCTGATGAAGAATCATTTGTAAGAACCCATATATGTTGCTTATACCATTATGTTATCTCTTACGTCCTCCTAGAACGCAGTCTGGCATAAGTTCTTGGTTATAAACATGACATTTTTAACAATTATATAGTACTATATTTGAACTGCATTTCCTCACTTTATTTTGAATACTAATCCTGATTTAATAAAAACTAAATCTTCTTCTACACTTTCTATTGTCTGTTTTTCTTTTGGATACCTCATTAGTAAAAATATGATACACAAGAGAATTAGTATATAAGAAGATTAAGAAAAAATTGTTATTTAGTAGATGACCAGCTCCCACGGGAGGTAGGACATGATATAGGAACAAAATAGTAGAAGAAAAAATTTAGATGTCAAAAATAAAAGTTGGTATAGTTTAACACAATTCTATCCCATAAACAAATAGCCACAACCAAACATTGATTAATAGCAGAGAAAACATAATTTGGTTGTAACAGAATTTAAAGATTCACATAATTGTAATCTATTTTTAAGATTCTTGTGAGCTTTTCTTCAATATGTCAATAGACCAGGCCAATCTCTTAGGTACTGTCGAATCATTATTCATATGGGCTGCAAGCTTTTTAAAAATGTAAATAAGAACTGAAATCAATGAGGAATCTTACAAAAATCCTGAAGACCACAATATATATTGATGTTATTGGATCTGCTAAGGTAGCAGTTATTGAGTTTAAGAACAAAAAAGAGATTGAGCTAGCCACATTACAGTAGAATAATCTTGAATATCTCGAAATTCCGAATCATCAAAAAAGATGATGGACAATAGCACACGACAATTGGGAAAATAGGAGTTTTCCTTCTCTGGGGCTCGTTTAACATCTAAAATGGGTCGTTTTGCCATGGTGACCAACCGGCTCCGTAGATAATATCGCTCAAGGCTACTCACAAAAAGTTTGTACTGAATACGAGGATACCTTTTCACTTGTGGAAATTTTAGAATCTACTCTCTTATGACTCTTTCAAGAATTTTACACTATTTCAAATGGATGTGAAAAGTGTTTTTTTTTACGATTTTATAAGAGAAGAAGTTATCGTCAAATAACCCCCGGTTTTTAAAATTCTTCTTGTCCTTATTTTGTTTACAAACTTTCCAAGGCTCTTTGGAGACTAAAATAAGTTCCAAAAGCTTGGTATGAAAGATTGAGTTCGTTTTTACTGAAAAATAATTTCCAAAGGGGGAAAATTTACACAACTCTCTTCATTCAAAGATCTGGTTTATACATTCTTATAGTTCAAATATATGTTGATTATAATATTTTTAGAAGTTCTAATCCTTCTTTACGCGAGAATTTTTCAAATCTAATGAAAGTAGTATTCGAAATGTGTCTTCTGGGAGATGTCACATTCAATCTCTTATTTCAAATTAACCATTAAACTAATGGAACATTCATTAGTCAAGCAAAGTACACCAAGGAATTTATTAGGAACTTTGGACTCAAAAAGGGCAAAGCCTTTGGTACCCCAATGAGTTAGTCCACGTTTCTTGAAATTGATGCATCTGGAAAACACGTGGATAAAAAGATGCATAGAGATATAGTTGGCTCATTACTATATATTACAGCTAGTCGACCCGATATAATGTATAGTATATGCATGTGTGCACGATTTCAAGTTGCTCCGAAGGAATCACATCTCGTGGTAGTAAAACGAATCATTTGCTACCTCATTGGAACCACGGAGCCGGGATTATGGTATTCTAATTCTACTCATTTTGATTAAATTGGTTATTCAAATGCTGACTTTGCAGGTGATAAAAAAAACCAAAAAACACTAGTGGAACATGCCAAATCTTGGGGCATTCTCTGGTCTCATGGCATAGAGAGAAACAAGTTCCGGTTGCCTTATCCACCACCAAATCCGAATAGTTAGTGGTTGGATGTTGTGGTACTCAAATTATATGGACGATGCATCAATTACTTGATTATAATCTTTCCTATGAAACTGTACCGATAATCTATGATAATACATCCGTCTTTCAAAATATATTGTGCATCATTCTAGGGCTAAGCATATCCACATAAATCATCATTATATTCGTGATTACATTGAAAATTGTGATTTTTCACTCGAATATCTAGACTCTAAAAATCAATTAGCTGATATTTTTACTAAACCTCTTCTTGAGGAAAGATTTTGCTCTCTCAGAGATCGCTTTGGCATTAAATGTGTTGACTAATCCATTGTACTTTACTGTTTATTTATTTTATTTCCTTATGCAATTGATGTGTTTTCTCATTTTTTTGTTCTGTAATTACGCTGCCGCCTCTTCCGCTTCCCCTTCTTCCTATCAAATCCCCTTCCCTTTCCCATTCTCATCTGATCCCCTTTCTTTTCCCTCATCTTTTTTCTTTTTATTTATTCTTTCCTCTCTCTCTTCTACTCTTCATCTCACCATGACAAATACTCGCCCCATGACCTCAATGAAATCCTCTGTTGCTTTGAGTTCCTTCGAAGTAGACACCATCTCTCTCTCTCTTCTGATTGTCCGCTGGAATCATGGATACTTCGTCTGAGTACTCAAAGAAGTGAGATTCTACTACAAATCAGAAAGCATCGAAGAATCCTTGTCTCTATGTTACGGGATCTCCCTCCAACGCATACATGCAACGATTCTGGGGTATTGAATAGAAGCAGATGTATGATCGCTTCAAAATTTGCCCTATTGTTCCCGATCTTGTTTTAGATCTCAGTCAATTAAAGGACACTCACTTCCCGGTAAGCTTCTATCTCAAAGCTCATTAATTGTCTCTCTTTTTTACTTATTGTGGTCTTGAGCTTCTTGACGAAGCGGTTCACCTGCTTTATGGAATCTCCCCATCTCACCTAAGAGTGGTGAGTTGCAGTTGTTGGTGCTGGTTAAGCAATTCATCATTAATGAAAAGTTATTCGAAGATGTGTTTGGTACTAAGTTCTTTGGGATAATTTCGTACATGAACAAAACATGACCTAATGACTTTGAAATTTCTCTTAAAGGTTGAAAAGAGTCGTGGCTTAACCCGACTATTACATTTCTTACTTTGGGCCCTTATCGCTATGTTTTAAGAATCGTATTCTCGCACATATCGTGGATACAACTCTTATTCCTAGAAGGGCTCCTTGTGTAATATTTCTACTCGTAATTGTATTTGTTCCCTAGTTTCTCCTTAAAAAATAGTGCATCAACTAGGATGAATGGTACAAGGCGTACATTTTGGGAAGTTTTGATGACTTGAATTCATCGGCAAGTCTTCCCTCTGGCTTGCACATCACGAGGATTATTGTGGACCGTCTTGTGGATCTTTCTTTGTTTACCCCCTCTCCTATAAATGCAACTTATGATTTTCATACTTTTTTTAGTACGGGGTATGTTCAAGTTGGTGAAAAGTGGGTAAAAAAGGACGGGGTATGTGCAAGTTGGTGAAAAGATGGTAAAAAAGGACTCAGTCAAAGCTCGGGCGGACTCTCCCTAACCCTCAAAAATCTCGGCGGATTCTGCCGGTCGTTTATTGCAGAACAATGAAGATGTCAAAACTAGAATCTGAGTTGTGGAACGATACTTGGAAACCGTTCATGATGTTGTGGCATTTACAGAAAGATTTTAGCCCTTTTATCGGTAATTTGTGGATTGCCATAACAACGATCAAGCATGAAGGTATCTCCATGGTAAATCACTTAATCCAACATATTGACTCTCTCAAAAGTGGAGTCAACTCCTCCAACAATGAGCTTGCTGTTACAGTTCAGAACTTATACTCCAGTCTTTCGTGAAATGTGGAACGTTCTTACAACACATTCTATGAGAAAGTGATTAACTCCCTCAAGTACTTTTGAGGTGGTCATTAACTCTACTGGCTGACCTTTACTTCTTGCACTAACTTCCAATAGGGGCATGTATCTCTATATCTCTTGGACTACTGTTTTTTTTCTCTCTGTATCATAGACTACTCTGTTATCTGTTTTCTTTGCTTAAATCTAGTATGCTTTCGCTATTCTTTTATATTATGGCAAAGGGGGAGAAAACAAATCTATCTTTCTTGCTCCTTTGTGAGACAGTGGGAGATAAGATAGGGAGAGTTGCATGCATCGATGAACTAAGACATGAAACCTCAGGGAAGTCCAACTAACTTTAAGTAAAATTGACTATCAAGATTATTATTAATATTGTGATCAATCTTGTAATTATCAAAAAGGGGCAGATTGGTAACTCCTTAGAGTTAGTTGATTTTGAAAATAAACATTTAAGGCGTTGATATTAATTTTTGTAGGTCAAAAATTCAAAAAGAAAATCATCAATATAAATGACTTCAAGAAGGAAATGAATATTGGCTTGAAGTTGCAGAAAAGCATGGGAAAGGCAAGACTCAAATCTAAAGGACAAAAGAAGGAAAGGAATATATGGTTAATCGACACATGGAAAAGTTTTCTTTTGTCTTTCATAAATCTTTGTAAGCAGGCGAGTGATAAAACTTAAAAGAAAAGATAAAATAAATAATTTGAGTGTAGGTATAAAAGTTGAAGAAGTGTCAAGGTAGAAATTGGATTTGCATATCAAGGCAGGATAAATTTTCAAATTTCATTAACATTAGGATATCTTCAATTATCTTAAAAAAAAACCATGAAACCCAAGGGGGCTTGACTAGACACCGCATTGGTAATCCGAACAAGGATAAAACCTTTTGTGTGAATTATTACTGCAACTTTCTATTATTGTTTATCTTACTACTAACTTGCATGTGAGGCTACTATCGTTTACTGGTAGTTTAAAAAGTGAATTTTAAATTTCCCCCCCCCCCCCCGAATATCACAATAAACTTAAAAAGAAATAAGGGTTTTAACTAGATTGAAACCCTAGTTTTGTGGTGATTCCTCTAAGACAAGGATAACTCGACTTTCATTAAGAGTGAGCAAATAATTATATCTTTTTTTAGCCAAAGATAGATATACATGTATATACACCATACATATGAATGTGGGTCCGTCTCTAATAACAAAATAAAGTTACATTATGAGTGAAAATCATTAGTGCAAGTTTCTGGCTCTGATATGGCATGTTAAAGAATTAACATTTAAGCTAATAAAGAAGTTAATATATATGCATACCAGGATTTTCACGAGCTTATCTGAGAAAGAAAACCAAAAAAAATCTCCCTTTTCCCTATCATACGCTACATTAACGTTTGTGATTGAATCAAGTGCAGGCATTAATCTTAATGAATATAATTGGACCAATTTATAGGATTCCACTGAAAATGTTATTAATTTTGTTACACAACATATTATCTAATGAAATGATTAATATTTAATTATTATAAAAATTAAAATTATATGGTAAAAATAATTTATGATATGCAATTATAATATTAGTATTATTAGTAGTGAATGCTAGAATAATTACTATTTATAGCTTATCTTTTTATTTCATAGAAAAATAGTAAATACACACAACTATCTACAATTTAGTTGTAACATTAGGAATTTCTAGGGTAATATTCATTTGCTCAGATAAATCGCGACTCATCCAAAAGAGGATAACTATTTATTAGTTTTTCGTATATAATTGTATTTGTTTCATTAATTTTTCTTCTATTTTAAAATTGAGAGAATTAGATCAATTTTAGTCAAATATATTGTGTCA
>NC_028637.1:13775224-13824535 GCF_001406875.1 Solanum pennellii | reverse complement strand
TATCTACAATTTAGTTGTAACATTAGGAATTTCTAGGGTAATATTCATTTGCTCAGATAAATCGCGACTCATCCAAAAGAGGATAACTATTTATTAGTTTTTCGTATATAATTGTATTTGTTTCATTAATTTTTCTTCTATTTTAAAATTGAGAGAATTAGATCAATTTTAGTCAAATATATTGTGTCAAGATAAAAAGCGGATCAAGATCAAATTCAAATTGAATCATATTTGATCAATATGAAGTGAGCAAAAAAGGGGCAGATAATGAATCAAGACCCAACTTAACACAATTTTCGCTAAGTTTAATTATTTTATTAGTTCTTTTAAAATATTTTAGTACACAATAACAATACTGATAATAATATTTTATGAATATATATATAAAGAATTCATACTACTACAAAACCTCATACTTTTTCATGGTCTGCTAAAGAAATGGTAATTAAACATGTGAAAATGAAATGCCTTACAATGTACAGAGCCATTTATGTTGAGGAATTTGAAATTTATATATAAACACTGAAATTTTTTTATGTATATCAAATTAATAATTTTAAAGAAAATTCAAATGAATATACCTTCGCCCCTTCTAGATTCGGCCTTACATAAAACTGACTAAAACGTAGGAATTTTGTATCTATAATACTAAACAATTGATATCTCAAGGTATTTTCAGATCTCTTATATATAAAAAAGGTCTATTTCTTATAAAAAAATAAGTCATAAAATCAGAAAATTGAATTTTTAACTGACCTGTCACGCCCAAGGCCTACACCTTGGTAGGGACTGGCACTCGATGACAATTACAAGTCTCGAGCGAACCGTTGGCTTGACTTACATAACTCAGCGGAAGACTAAACTCAATTCAATCAAGAAACAGAGCATGGTTAAAAGTAGTACTTAATATGATATTCCGGCAAAAATGGCACCTAAGTCTCAACACTTGAACATATGAAATTACAAAGTACATGAGACTCCAAAACAGAACTACTAAGTGTATATGAAGCCTCTAAATTAACTAAGCTGGGTGTTGGGAGAAAACCCCACAACATCCTAATGAACAGAACTACAAAATCAATCACAAGGATGTCCTCTAAAATGTAAGGGGCTCACCACTAACTCTGGAACTCAAACTGGATCAATGAAGCGTTGCCTGTTGATCCTGGTTATCTCTGTCTTCATCGTAAGACGATGTAAGAAAACTTGCAACAGTACATTGAATGTACAAGTGTGCGAGTTGGAATGCTAAACACAACTATGAGAACTTAAGAAGCAATGAGGTGATGTTATTTATTTTAATATAACATAAATTTTTCTTGATGCGGTGGTGGCAAAATTTAGTTCAATTATTATTGAAAAACTAAACTTATTTGTCAGAATGTCCTATATTCGTGACTATTAAAAGTTTCCAGTATGTTGAGAAGAAATAGTTACCTCTGAATTCTTTAGAGTTGTAGCAGTAACAATCACAATGTATGTCTGATGTGGATTGGATATACGTAGGGGTAAAATATTTTCTCTTGATCCTCCCACAAAGTTATTCTTGCTTTGATAGTCATGTCCTCACTACAAGAGAATTACATGTTTCCTCTTTGGGATGAATGAATTTGAATGTAATGTAGATGAGATAAGAATATTACGAATCGGTAAGAATGTGTATGTCGCTTTTCTTCCACTTTCAACTCATACTCTCTAGATCATCGATTCCATATAAGAATCCAACCACATCTACAATTAAGGAGGAAAATTATTTATTGTATACATTGGAGACCGTCTGTAATATAAATGACAATGATTGATGTGCCTGATTGGACAATGATGTTGTTGTGCCGGGAGAGAATCATCACTGATTGGATACAATTTGCAGGGATTTGAACAATATCATTCTGTATTTTTTGGATGGAAATTATCTGCAAGAATGATATTTTAAAGTTTGAATGCACTGATATGTATTAACCAGTTATTTCTAAAATTTTAAAGTTTATGATAATGATTTCACAACCTTTGCTAAACTTATCTTGGAACTTGTTAATTTGATTATTCCAGATTACCGTGTGCATCAAAGTTCCATGTTAGAAGTAAATGTGCAAGAAAGTTTGAAATAAGAAAATTCACAATGTTGTATACATTGAATATAAATCAAAGTTTGAAATATGTATATTCACAATTCTGTATAAATTTAATATGAATGATGCAGTACCTTTTGGAAAGGGGAGTAAATATTGGTTGTTTCCAATTGTTAAAAGGTATCGTTCCGCATATATGTTGTGTCGCTTTTGAGACAATTTGATTGTTGGGGCCGAATAATTGCTAGAGTGTTTGTGTTGTTTGGGTTGAAGTGTTGTTTAATGTAAGAGTTCTGAAAGGGAAGGGTATTCCTGGAAATATATATTAAATTAAAAGGGTTTTTTGGATGATGGTGGCGCCATGTAGACGTCACTAAGGTTTCTCTTTGTATATATATATGAATATTTTTACATATGCTAATCTTTAAAAATGGTAAAATAATTTTTTTTTGGATCGAACTATGAGAAACAGACGTACTTTATGTGAAACATCTAGTTCAAAGGATAATACATTATCATCCACCGGAATAAGATAAAGGGGATACTCGCTTAAAGTTAACAAGTTATGAATTATATCTTCCTCGAGTATCTGTCACGGTTGCATGCAATTCTTAATAAGAAATGCATACCAAACTAAATCCATAAGAAGTTTTTCTTGGATGTTAACAAAAAGGCCAACCTTCTCACATACAACTGCTCGATGAGGGAGAAATAAACAAAATACTCCCTTTGAATCCTTTTAGAAATATCATTATGGGTGTGTGAGCAAATGAACTTCATCAAGTAAAGCGAGTATCGAACTAGATCGACTACTTTTGTGCAATTAGTTTGAATTGGTTCCACATTACGATGCCGCAATTCAGCCCCATGCACTTCTTTATACGTGTGAAAAACACCAAAAAGAAATAAGTGTGAAAAAGAAGCTTGTTCATGGAATCACCATGTTTTACACCTAATTTCACAGAAAAATCATTGAACTATTTTCCTTAGTGAAGTGTAAAATTTTACAACTCGTACAACGCTCATTCTCTAGCATCAATTCATCATCTTAGTTATAACCCAAAACACAAAGGGCAATGCTGCTGCACTTTAGATTCTGCTATCTGCACGATATGGAAAGGAAAGACAAAGCAGGCCTGCATTTACCCAAGAGGTTATTTCCCATAGATGCAAAAAATTAAAATAAAGGAGATGTATCTCCACTCATCTAGGCTTTGGTAAGGCAAAGTTACCAGATATATGTGCTAGTGACAGAGAATATGTACCCGTGGATTAGTCGAGGCATGCAAGTTGACTCGGACTATAAAAATTAATTAAATGAATATATTTTAAATCAATAAACTAGGAACACTATTGGAATTTTTTTTTTTCGAACAATCAATATTTGACTAGGCATAAAATATGATTTGATCTAACCCCCATTGTTATAGAGACAGACAGAGTTCTAAAGTTTCAAAAAAGTACAACTAAGCATTGTACTGAGTTTGCAAAATGTGTTGATTTTGAGGTGTTCTCCAACAACAAAAGAAGTTCCCTTTTTAAAAAAGTAAAGATTTCGTTACTCAATTTTCAAAAACTAAAAAGCAATGGAAATATTCAACCCAACAGAAATTTAAAACAACCCCAAAAAAGGAAGTGCAAAAACTCAAAATTTTCAACTCAAACTCAGTAAAGTAAATAATTCATTATAAAATCATGAGATAGAATAACCTTGAGGAGTGAGCTTTGTACAATAAGCGAGAGTGAACCTCCAAGCTTAAACTCAATCACCAAACAAATTTTACCCAGAATCTGCAACTCCAACTAAATATTCAATTAACATTTAAACTTTTCCATTTAAATTTACAGAAAAAACAGCAGAAAAGAGGAATGAAACTCACGTTCTTCAAAATCGTAATGAGCTTTTTCTGCGATTGATCTCTCTGTAAGGTCAATTTTGAGAGAACTGGATTAAATAGGAGACGAAAATAGTGCATATAAATTGATGTACATTATTATTATGCATATGTAATTGTACCTTAAAGATTTCAGATTTATCGGAGCATTGTCCAAATTCAGAACTTTGTGCCATTTTCAATCGATATCTCGAGCTTTTGTTGTTCAATGATTTGAGTTCTTCTTCTTTAGTATGGACTTAATGGAAATATAGTTCAAGTTTAATATGGGCCTGTTGGACCTTCTAATGGGATTTATACAATACCCAGTAAGATTGACGGTTTACTTTTTCTACAAGACATTGTTATACTATAACAACAAAAAAGCTAACTCTCAAAACCCGTCCTCAATGCATACCAGAGATATATAGGTCGAAACTCTTATTGGTAATTGAATTCCTACATGGAGCATCCTTATTGTTGTCAAATTGAGTCTAATTCCACCTACCTTAAAATAATAAAATAGAGATATTGTTTTTGATAGACTCCAACTAAAAATAATTATATATGTATAACATATACGAGATGGGCACGGCCGGTGTTGAAATTTTATATTGGGAAAATTAACAATGTCTTACACAAAAAATACTTAACTTAAAAAAAATAAACCCTTCATTACTGAAAATAATCATTCAACCTTTCTTATTTCTCCAAAAAATGAGCAGGCAACAATATACTTAATTCTCTTATTCTTGTTGGTTATGATGTTGTACACTTAATACACATTTATCAATAGGAAGAATAGAAACGGGGCTTTGAGTTTGTTGACTAACTTCATTCACATTAGATTGTGTGTTGTTTGTCATTCATTTGGAAAGTTTTAAAGTAGAAAGTGTCATCATCTTCTACAAATATAAACCTATATTTTGCTGCCAATGCATCAACAATAGTATATCGCCTTTGCACTTTCTCTTTTTATTTTCATTATTCACTGTATATCTCTCTTATAGTTGCATCTCAAGAAGCAGCTTATTGCAATTCTTCACCTTAGCACATCTAACAAAAAATGTTTACTTTTTGCTAAGACTTAACATAAAGGATGAAATCCAATATGCTCTTAGAAATAAAAAGAATGAAGAAGGAAAAAAGAAATTGAAAGAAATTATTCTTGAATTCAATATGTGAAGTACTTATTATGCTATTAGTAGAAACATTACCATTGACTTCTTACTTTTAAACCTACTGCAAATAACCTCATAAAATTTTTAGTTATATATATGACTTGAAAAAACAAAAGTCAAATCTTGTGGCATGAATATTACTTTAAGAAACTGAGGTGAAATCTTCTCATCTTTCTTTTTTAATTGATGAGAATAAATCAATTGATATATTAACAAAATGTAAATGAGGGGAATGTATTACAACCAAACTATCTAATGTTAAAAGTTACCAAAAGGTAAACTAATTTGGGGTATAATATAAACCACTTGATGTCCCTACGACAATTGGTTATGGTTATCTTATACCTCTTTTTCTTTTCACGTGATTTTATTTAATATACCTGTATTTGTTGCATTATAAACTGTATTTTAAGAAGTGAACATCCTTCTTAGTAGTAGGATCCGAGGAAAGAATTAAGAATGTTATGTATTACAATCAACTACCGTGGATTCATACGTATTAGTTGAAATCTGAAAAATAAACAAAAGCTTACCTATGATTCATGAGTCCTTTAAACTTTAGCGACAATCTCATCTAAGTAATTAATATGATAAACTGCAAAATGATAAATTTGACCAATCTCATCATCATCCACTAGAGTAGGAATATCTAGTTTCATCATAGTCATGTTAGTTACTTATATTGATTCTGATGAAGCATCATTTGTAAGAACCCATATATGTTGCTTATACCATTATGTTATCTCTTACGTCCTCCAAGAACGCAGTCTGGCATAAGTCTTGGTTATAAACATGACATTTTTAACAATTATATAGTACTATATTTGAACTGCATTTCCTCACTTTATTTTGAATACTAATCCAGATTTAATAAAAACTAAATCTTCTTCTACACTTTCTAATGTCTGTTTTTCTTTTGGATACCTCATTAGTAAAAATAAGATACACAAGAGAATTAGTATATAAGAAGATTAAGAAAAAATTGTTATTTAGTAGATGACCAGCTCCCACGGGAGGTAGGACATGATATAGGAACAAAATAGTAGAAGAACCATAAACAAATATCCACAACCAAACTTTGATTAATAGCAGAGAAAACATAATTTGTTTGTAACAGAATTTAAAGATTCACATAATTGTAATCTATTTTTAAGATTCTTGTGAGCTTTTCTTCAAAATGTCAATAGACCAGGCCAATCTCTTAGGTACTGTCGAATCATTATTCATATGGGCTGCAAGCTTTTTAAAAATGTAAATAAGAACTGAAATCAATGAGGAATCTTACAAAAATCCTGAAGACCACAATATATATTGATGTTATTGGATCTGCTAAGGTAGCAGTTATATAGTTTAAGAACAAAAACGAGATTGAGCTAGCCACATTACGGTAGAATAATCTTTAATATCTCGAAATTCCGAATCATCAAAAAAGATGATGGACTATAGCACACGACAATTGGGAAAATAGGAGTTTTCCTTCTCTGGGGCTCGTTTAACATCTAAAATGGGTCGTTTTGCCATGGTGACCAACCGGCTCCGTAGATAATGTCGCTCAAGGCTACTAACAAAAAGTTTGTACTGAATACGAGGATACCTTTTCACTTGTGGAAATTTTAGAATCTACTCTCTTATGACTCTTTCAAGAATTTTACACTATTTCAAATGGATGTGAAAAGTGTTTTTTTTAACGATTTTATAAGAGAAGAAGTTATCATCAAATAACCCCCGGTTTTTAAAATTCTTCTTGTCCTTATTTTGTTTACAAACTTTCCAAGGCTCTTTGGAGACTAAAATAAGTTCCAAAAGCTTGGTATGAAAGATTGAGTTCGTTTTTACTGAAAAATAATTTCCAAAGGGGGAAAATTTACACAACTCTCTTCATTCAAAGATCTGGTTTATACATTCTTATAGTTCAAATATATGTTGATTATAATATTTTTAGAAGTTCTAATCCTTCTTTACGCGAGAATTTTGCAAATCTAATGAAAGTAGAATTCGAAATGTGTCTTCTGGGAGATGTCACATTCAATCTCTTATTTCAAATTAACCATTAAACTAATGGAACATTCATTAGTCAAGCAAAGTACACCAAGGAATTTATTAGGAAGTTTGGACTCAAAAAGGGCAAAGCCTTTGGTACCCCGATGAGTTAGTCCACGTTTCTTGAAATTGATGCATCTGGAAAACACGTGGATAAAAAGATGCATAGAGATATAGTTGGCTCATTACTATATATTACAGCTAGTCGACCCGATATAATGTATAGTATATGCATGTGTGCACGATTTCAAGTTGCTCCGAAGGAATCACATCTCGTGGTAGTAAAACGAATCATTTGCTACCTCATTGGAACCACGGAGCCGGGATTATGGTATTCTAATTCTACTCATTTTGATTAAATTGGTTATTCAAATGCTGACTTTGCAGGTGATAAAAAAAACCAAAAAACACTAGTGGAACATGCCAAATCTTGGGGCATTCTCTGGTCTCATGGCATAGAGAGAAACAAGTTCCGGTTGCCTTATCCACCACCAAATCCGAATAGTTAGTGGTTGGATGTTGTGGTACTCAAATTATATGGACGATGCATCAATTACTTGATTATAATCTTTCCTATGAAACTGTACCGATAATCTATGATAATACATCCGTCTTTCAAAATATATTGTGCATCATTCTAGGGCTAAGCATATCCACATAAATCATCATTATATTCGTGATTACATTGAAAATTGTGATTTTTCACTCGAATATCTAGACTCTAAAAATCAATTAGCTGATATTTTTACTAAACCTCTTCTTGAGGAAAGATTTTGCTCTCTCAGAGACCGCTTTGGCATTAAATGTGTTGACTAATCCATTGTACTTTACTGTTTATTTATTTTATTTCCTTATGCAATTGATGTGTTTTCTCATTTTTTTGTTCTATAATTATGATCCGCTGCAGCCTCTTCCGCTTCCCCTTCTTCCTATCAAATCCCCTTCCCTTTCCCATTCTCATCTGATCCCCTTTCTTTTCCCTAATCTTTTTTCTTTTTGTTTATTCTTTCCTCTCTCTCTTCTACTCTTCATCTCACCATGACAAATACTCGCCCCATGACCTCAATGAAATCCTCTGTTGCTTTGAGTTCCTTCGAAGTAGACACCATCTCTCTCTCTCTCTCTTCTGATTGTCCGCAGGAATCATGGATACTTCGTCTGAGTACTCAAAGAAGTGAGATTCTACTACTAATCAGAAAGCATCAAAGAATCCTTGTCTCTATGTTACGGGATCTCCCTCCAACGCATACATGCAACGATTCTGGGGTATTGAATAGAAGCAGATGTATGATCGCTTCAAAATTCGCCCTATTGTTCCCGATCTTGTTTTAGATCTCAGTCAATTAAAGGACACTCACTTCCCGGTAAGCTTCTATCTCAAAGCTCATAAATTGTCTCTCTTTTTTACTTATTGTGGTCTTGAGCTTTTTGACGAAGCGGTTCACCTGCTTTATGGAATCTCCCCATCTCACCTAAGAGTGGTGAGTTACAGTTGTTGGTGCTGGTTAAGCAATTCATCGTTAATGAAAAGTTATTCGAAGATGTGTTTGGTACTAAGTTCTTTGGGTTAATTTCGTACATGAACAAAACATGACCTAATGACTTTGAAATTTCTCTTAAAGGTTGAAAAGAGTCGTGGCTTAACCCGACTATTACATTTCTTACATTGGGCCCTTATCGCTATGTTTTAAGAATCGTATTCTCGCACATATAGTGGACACAACTCTTATTCCTAGAAGGGCTCCTTGTGTAATATTTCTACTCGTAATTGTATTTGTTCCCTAGTTTCTCCTTAAAAAATAGTGCATCAACTAGGATGAATGGTACAAGGCGTACATTTTGGGATGTTTTGAAGACTTGAATTCATCGGCAAGTCTTCCCTCTGGCTTGCACATCACGAGGATTATTGTGGACCGTCTTGTGGATCTTTCTTTGTTTACCCCCTCTCCTATAAATGCAACTTATGATTTTCATACTTTTTCTAGTACGGGGTATGTGCAAGTTGGTGAAAAGTGGGTAAAAAAGGACGGGGTATGTGCAAGTTGGTGAAAAGATGGTAAAAAAGGACTCAGTCAAAGCTCGGGCGGACTCTCCCTAACCCTCAAAAATCTCGGCGGATTCTGCCGGTCTTTTATTGCAGAACAATGAAGATGTCAAAACTAGACTCCGAGTTGTGGAACGATACTTGGAAACCGTTCATGATGCTGTGGCATTTACATAAAGATTTTAGCCCTTTTATCGGTAATTTGTGGATTGCCATGACAACGATCAAGCATGAAGGTATCTCAATGGTAAACCACTTAATCCAACATATTGACTCTCTCAAAAGTGGAGTCAACTCCTCCAACAATGAGCTTGCTGTTACAGTTCAGAACTTATACTCCAGTCTTTCGTGAAATGTGGAACGTTCTTACAACACATTCTATGAGAAAGTGATTAAATCCCTCAAGTACTTTTGAGGTGGTCATTAACTCTATTGGCTGACCTTTACTTCTTGCACTAACTTCCAATAGGGGCATGTATCTCTATATCTCTTGGACTACTGTTTTTTTTCTCTCTGTATCATAGACTACTCTGTTATCTGTTTTCTTTGCTTAAATCTAGTATGCTTTTCGCTATTCTTTTATATTATGGCAAAGGGGGAGAAAACAAATCTATCTTTCTTGCTCCTTTGTGAGACAAGGGGAGATAAGATAGGGAGAGTTGCATGCATCGATGAACTAAGACATGAAACCTCAGGGAAGTCCAACTAACTTTAAGTAAAATTGACTATCAAGATTATTATTAATATTGTGATCAATCTTGTAATTATCAAAAAGGGGCAGATTGGTAACTCCTTAGAGTTAGTTGATTTTTAAAATAAACATTTAAGGCGTTGATATTAATTTTCGTAGGTCACAAATTCAAAGAGAAAATCATCAATATAAATGACTGCAAGAAGGAAATGAATATTGGCTTGAAGTTGCAGAAAAGCATGGGAAAGGCAAGACTCAAATCTAAAGGACAAAAGAAGGAAAGGAATATATGGTTAATCGACACATGGAAAAGTTTTCTTTTGTCTTTCATAAATCTTTGTAAGCAGGCGAGTGATAAAACTTAAAAGAAAAGATAAAATAAATAATTTGAGTGTAGGTATAAAAGTTGAAGAAGTGTCATGGTAGAAATTGGATTTGCATATCAAGGCAGGATAAAGTTTCAAATTTCTTTAACATTAGGATATCTTCAATTATCTTAAAGAAAACCCTTGAAACCCAAGGGGGCTTGACTAGACACCGCATTGGTAATCCGAACAAGGATAAAACCTTTTGTGTGAATTATTACTGCAACTTTCTATTATTATTTATCTTACTACTAACTTGCATGTGAGGCTACTATCGTTTACTGGTAGTTTACTAAGTGAATTTTAAATTTACCTCCCCCCCCCCCCGAATATCACAATAAACTTAAAAAGAAATAAGGGTTTTAACTAGATTGAAACCCTAGTTTTGTGGTGATTCCTCTAAGACAAGGATAACTCGACTTTCATTAAGAGTGAGCAAATAATTATATCTTTTTTTAGCCAAAGATAGATATACATGTATATACACCATACATATGAATGTGGGTCCGTCTCTAATAACAAAATAAAGTTACATTATGAGTGAAAATCATTAGTGCAAGTTTCTGGCTCTTATACGGCATGTTAATGCATTAACATTTATGCTAATAAAGAAGTTAATATATATGCATACCAGGATTTTCACGAGCTTATCTGAGAAAGAAAACCAAAAAAAATCTCCCTTTTCCCTATCATACGCTACATTAACGTTTGTGATTGAATCAAGTGCAGGCATTAATCTTAATGAACATAATTGGACCAATTTATAGGATTCCACTGAAAATGTTATTAATTTTGTTACACAACATATTATCTAATGAAATGATGAATATTTAATTATTATAAAAATTAAAATTATATGGTAAAACTAACTTATGATATGCAATTATAATATTAGTATTATTAGTAGTGAATGCTAGAATAATTACTATTTATAGCTTATCTTTTTATTTCATAGAAAAATAGTAAATACACACAAATATCTACAATTTAGTTGTAACATTAGGAATTTCTAGGGTAATATTCATTTGCTCAGATAAATCGCGACTCATCCAAAAGAGGATAACTATTTATTAGTTTTTCGTATATAATTGTATTTGTTTCATTAATTTTTCTTCTATTTTAAAATTGAGAGAATTAGATCAATTTTAGTCAAATATATTGTGTCATGATAAAAAGCGGATCAAGATCAAATTCAATCATATTTGATCAATTTGAAGTGAGCAAAAATGGGGCAGATAATGAATCAAGACCCAACTTAACACAATTTTCGCTAAGTTTAATTATTTTATTAGTTCTTTTAAAATATTTTAGTACACAATAACAATACTGATAATAATATTTTATGAATATATATATAAAGAATTCATACTACTACAAAACCTCATACTTTTTCATGGTCTGCTAAAGAAATGGTAATTAAACATGTGAAAATGAAATGCCTTACAATGTACAGAGCCATTTATGTTGAGGAATTTGAAATTTATATATAAACACTGAAATTTTTTTATGTATATCAAATTAATATTTTTAAAGAAAATTCAAATGAATATACCTTCGCCCCTTCTAGATTCGGCCTTACATAAAACTGACTAAAATGTAGGAATTTTGTATCTATAATACTAAACAATTGATATCTCATGGTATTTTCAGATCTCTTATATATAAAAAATGTCTATTTCTTATAAAAAATAAGTCATAAAATCAGAAAATTGAATTTTTAACTGACCTGTCACGCCCAAGGCCTACACCTTGGTAGGGACTGGCACTCGATGACAATTACAAGTCTCGAGCGAACCGTTGGCTTGACTTACATAACTCAGCGGAAGACTAAACTCAATTCAATCAAGAAACAGAGCATGGTTAAAAGTAGTACTTAATATGATATTCCGGCCAAAATGGCACTTAAGTCTCAACACTTGAACATATGAAATTACAAAGTACATGAGACTCCAAAACTGAACTACTAAGTGTATATGAAGCCTCTAAATTAACTAAGCTGGGTATTGGGAAAAACCCCACAACATCCTAATGAACAGAACTACAAAATCAATCACAAGGATGTCCTCCAAAATGTAAGGGGCTCACCACTAACTCTGGAACTCAAACTGGATCAATGAAGCGTTGCCTGTTGATCCTGGTTATCTCTGTCTTCATCGTAAGACGATGTAAGAAAACTTGCAACAGTACATTGAATGTACAAGTGTGCGAGTTGGAATGCTAAACACAACTATAAAAGCTTGAAATGGATTAAGGAAGAACTTACCTTGGCTCTGTTTGACTCATAAGAAAACAACTCAATATAAAGCAATAAGAACATATGCAATATATATATATATATATATATATATAACACCAAGTTTAGTAAAGATAAAACAATAATAAAATCAATTTTACTTATATATGAAAGTAATATAATTTTCTGTGGGAGTTTCTCTAACCGACAACCATCACTTGAGCCTAAGTGATGGTACAAAATTTTACCTCACGCTGTCGAGGACCATCCTACACCTTACCATCGGTATAGGACCTTACTTAACTTAGCGGATCCACAAGCTTAACTAACCTGATCATTTAGAAAGTTTGACCTGTTAATACCCACAATGGCTACGTGGTGTAATGGAGACTTGAGTTAATATGAACTCTCATCCCCACATCGGTGTTCAATACTACTCCCTAAATATACTTTAGCTCATGCTTTTAATATAACTTACTTCCTTTGGGTTGAGATAATATGCTCAACCCTTAAAATCCCTGTTTGAATTAGTGTTCCCCTTTTCTTACTCAAAACTATTTTGGAACTCCTAGTTTCATTGTAACTTAAATGTGAAAACATTTATAAACCTTTTGGCAATATTGTGTTTCCTTATAACTTTTTGACAGATGAACTCATCTCTTACTATTTACTTAAATTGAACATAACTCTTAGGGAATACTTAGTTCCCTTATCGCTTTTTGAAAATGTAACTCAACTTTTTACTCTTTGGTCAACCTGTAACTTGAGCCTTAAAACAAACTTAAAGTGATTGTTTAAGAAAATTTGAATACTTCAAGAACTTTCCTTTACTTACTTCTTAATTTTTAAACTTGACTCTTAACTTCTTTGACCTTGATCTTAGATTCCCTTGAATTTGATTATGGATCAAGGATCATGATCTCATGTTTATGGATGATTTAATGATGTTTAGATGTACTTTAGAGAGTTGGAATCAACAAGGAATGATAGGTACATCACTAAGGAACTAGTTCTAAAAGATAGGGAAAGAACGGGGTCTCTAAGTTAACATGCCGCTCTGAGAGGCACGGAGTGCTAGAGCATTTCCTACAGACTCTAGTCAGAGGTGCTCTAGCTGGTGCGGCACGCCAGGACCTGTCGTACAGAGGCTTCCCTGAGGGTCTATGATAAGCGCGTTATCAAGGGGTTGTCAGAGGGAACCTCCAACTTTTCTTCTCCATGATTCATCTCTAAACCTCCTGAACTTCCATGGATCCCACCACAAACACTTAGGATCACTAAATACCTCATTACCCAATATATTAGACCCAAAAACAATCTACAAGAGATAAATTACAATTCAACCAACAAGAAATTCATATTTTTTCGTCAAGAAGTTCCATGTTCATCATTCAATAAACTCTAACATGGTGAATTGAATCAAATTAGGGGGTCGTTGAAAGGACCCTACATAAAATAGTCTGATATACCTTAAAGGGATCACCTCCGACGAAATCCGCAATGATTCTTGGCGTTCTTTCTTCTCTTTCTTCTTTCTCCTCTTCTCCTCTCTTTTCTCCCAAGCCCTAAGCGTATTCAATATTCTAAAAACTGACTTAAGGCTGAAATTTTCCCTTGATAAACCCTTAAACAAATTAGGAAATTGTAGGCTGAAAATACTACTTTACCCTTACTAAAATTTTGATTGGATTCTCCTCAATCCAACAACCTAACATCCATAAGGCATATCTCATTCGTACGATATAATAATTTCTCAAACTCTACAACGTTAAAAAGATCTTAGCATGGGATTTCCAACCATATATATAACTCACATCAGTTTCTCCTGAGATGAAAGTTATGGCCGTCTAAAAAATGGCCAAAAACTCACTTTTAAAATTTGAAAATTTTGCACACTTCTCTTTTTATTTCCAAAATCAATTATTCCTTGATTTCCTAGATTATTATTAGTTATTTCAATTTACTAGATGTTACATGACCTATACAATCAAATTTAAAAATTTTGAGGTATTAAATGTCACATGCAAAAAATAATTAAGTGGACAGAATTAAACAAGTCAAAGTAAATTATCAGTAACTAAATATATCTGCCAGTTTCTCTAATTAAATAATCACATTTTTTTACTCTCTTTTTCTCTTAAGTTATGTAATATTTACTTTTTTAGGTTATTTCGGTAAGAATGTCTTTTTATAGTCATATATTAATTGTTCACTCTATTGTAGATAATTCTTCCAATCATTCTGATCTTATTGATCCTTAAAATTATTCCTTTTTAATTTTTGTAAATTAAGCATGTTTGTAAACCTTCAGAAAAAAATTCTGAATGTGCAAATTAATGATATTTATCATTTTTATTTATGATTTCTTATAATGAGAAAAATAAATAACTAAATTAAAATAAAAATGACATATTTTAACATTAAATTTTAATAAAACAATTTATAATCACATCAAGCTTTAAAATTTCTACAACATGTCACATTTCAATTTCCTTTTAAGTTTTTTAGGTCGAATTAAATCGTGTCACATAAATTTATACGGACAAGACAATACAACTAAGAAACCTTCAATAATAATTTCCTCCACTCACCCCACTCCATATTACATTTCTATGAAATTTAATTTAGGAAGAAAACCTCTCCCCCTTCTTCAGTTCCCTCTTTAAATTTAATTTAAGAAGAAAACATCTCTCCCTTCTTCAGTTCCCTGTTTCACTCCGGGGTGATGAATTTGAAGACTTCAAAATCATACAAATTTGTGTTCAGCAGCTGAAGGATAACGTGTTCTCATAAGGGTATTTGATACTTTTCTAAAGTTTTTTTGGATGTTTACAGTATCAGTAATAATTTTAGACCTTCATTAGCTTAAACTTTCATTCTTGTTCTGTTTAAAAAATTAAATCTCTCTCATTTGGGTGTTGTCAATTTTTTTAAATAGAAGCCCTAACTTCCTCTTTGTACTTTTTTTGGGGTAGATGTTGGTTTTCTTGGGATTCTGGAATGTAGAAAAAACCCTAATTTCCTTTCTCTTTTTTTGGTGTTTTTTAGATGGTTTTAATGCAATGACATTTCTATTGAGTCAAGGGTATATCAAAAATCAACTCTCAAACCCTGGAAACAAAGTTAGGAGTAAAATGTTGTCTACATGCTATCCTTTCTAGACCTCTGAAAACATACCTTTCTGTCTGGCTAGTAGAAATCTCTTGTTTCATAAGGAATTAGTCCAAGATAGAACAAGATGTATATATGTTAGACATGATCCTTCCTCAACTATGAAGAATAAACTCGAAAAACATCACCCAATTTGTCATTCATGAGTTGATATGTATTTTGAAGTTATGTTATATGTTGAATTACCTTAGGCGAGATTGAAAATTTGAGTGGAACTTACTTTCTGTCAGGTTAGTAGAGAATTCTTGCTTGTTAAGGAATTAGTCCAAGTTAGAACGAGAAGTATGTTGGACATGTTCGTTCCTTAGGAAGAAGCATCACCCATTTTGGGATTCTTGAGTTGATGTTAATATCGAAGATATGTTGTGCGTTAAATTCTCTTAGGCGAACTTGAAGTATTGAATAGAAACTTACATTTTTGTATGGTTAGTAGAACTTTCTTGTTTTCTAAGGGATTACTAATAGTACATCATGAAACTTAACTATCCTCAGGTGATTAAATGTGATATCTAAGAAGCTTGCAGGAATCTCATCAACAAATTCCTGGGGCAGAGGTTCGAAATAATCCCCATCACTAAGGATACTTAACCAATCTTCTTCTAGCACAAATATTTGGGGTCATATATCCCAAAAAAGGTTAATTGAAATAGTACTATTAGTTGTACCAGAGTTAAATTTTTAGTCAAACTATTGTACTAAAATTTAACATAAATACTATTTTTATATATACTACCAAACGACTTCTTTAGTGTTGAAGGAAGTTTCAAGTGTTATCTATTGATTTATAATATTGCGATAAGAACACGTTATTCATAAAGTTTTTTGATGTAAGAACTCAGTACTATAAATTTCTAGTACAATAAGTATAACATCACTAATTTAAACTTCTAAGTTCTCTTCAAATTCTATACAAAAATAGATTATATGTGTTTAATTTAACCTAAGCCAGTTAATTTTACATCAAGAGTTGCAAATTAATGAAATCAATGCAAATGTCATATACAAATTGTACACCTTTTCTTTTATTTTTGAAGTTGTGATATGTTTGTTTGTTGTTCATGTAGCGTATACTTTCACCTTACCAATTGTATACTTGTTCAATATCTACAAATTATCATGCCTCTAGATTAACAAAGACTATCTTTACCTTCCCTTGATCGACTTAGCAGTGTTCTCATTCATTGAATCGATCAAATTCTAAATAGGTTGTATTTTCGAGAAGTTGTAAGACTACTACACTTTCTAACGATTGGTAATATAGTTGCCTTACAATTCCAAAGGTAGGAAACACCAGAGGACTTGATATCCCCTACCATTGGATTTATAATTCTCACTCTCTATTGTTTCTTCAATTTTCATATAGGAACAACATTGAATGTTATCCTTAATATTACTAGTTTAAAAGTATGTCCTAATATTTATCGTTTGATACATTTACTCACCAAAAATTTCATTCAACATTTCTATGCTTCTTCAGGGATTTAATAAGTTGATTAGTAAATGGAAGTTTAAGGACGAAATGTTGAATGAAATTTTTGGTGAGCAAACGTATCAAACGATCAATATTAGGACATACTTTTAGACTAGTAATATCAAGGATAATATTCAATGTTGTTCCTATATGAAAACTGAAGAAACAATCGAGAATGAGAATTATAAATCCAATAGTAGGGGATATCAAGTCCTCTGGTGTTTCCTACATTTGAATTGTACGGCAAGTATATTGACAATCCATAAAAAGTGTACTAGTTCTTACAACATCTCGAAAAGACAACCTATTTAGAATGTCATCGATTAAATGAATAGCAAGGTTTCTTAGTCGATCAGGAGAAGGTAAATGTACTCTTTGTTCATTTGAACGCATGATAATCTGTACAAATTAAACACAATACTATTGGTAAGGTCAGGGTATACGCTACACAAACAACAAACAAATGATCTACACCTTATTCAATTAACATCTCACTACTCTAACAATAAAATAAAAAGGTGCATAATTTGTAGATGAAATTTGCTTTAATTTCGTTAATTTGCATCTGTTGATGTAAAATTGTCTGGCTTTGGTTAAATCAAATACATATAAAGTATTTTTGTATAGAAATTGAAGAGAACTTAGAAGTTTAAATTAGTGATGTTATACCTATTGTAGTAGATATTTATAGTACTTAATGCTTACATCAAAACATCATATGAATGAAATGTGTTTATCATAACATTATAAATCAATAGATAACACTTGACATTTCATTCAAAACTAAAGGAGTCATTTGGTAGTATTTATAAAAATAGTATTTGTATTAAATTTTGGTACAATGTTTGACTATAAATTTAACTATGGTACAACTAATTACAATTTCTTTTTCTTAATATTTTTTACTTTGTATTTGCTTTGAACACTCTCTACACCACCTCAACACCAAAAAAACATATTTAATACATTTCAAATTACATATAGGAGGTATTAGGACGTTTAAAGAAAATGTGTGTCCTTCAAATTTCCACAATAGTTCAAAGTGAGTACTTATGCCTTTTTAATAAAATAAAACAAAATAAATATTAAAAAGTTGACATTGTTTTTCCATAACTTTTCCTTTTTGGAATTCGTGGGTTCTAGGACTAAATAAGAATCATTTTCTTTTTTTAATTAGATTTCTATCATGATGAATTAAATCTATCAAAAAAATATTGTTGTATTTTATTAAATGCCCATTGAAACAACTTTTTCTTTCTTCAATCTTAATGGTGGTTGTCTAAAATCTTATGTTGTAGTAGAACATAAAAATTTGCGTCTACAACAAGCAAAACCGAACCTAATAATTAAAGAGTTCTGGTGCACCAATATGTTAACTCCTTAGAGTTAGTGGATTTTTAAAATAGACACTTAATGCATTTATCTCAATTTTCGTAGGTCATTATTTCAAAAAGGAAATCATCAACGAAAATGGATTCAAGAAGGAAAAGAATGTTTGCTTGAAACTTTAGGGAAACATTGGAAAGGCAAGCCTCAAATTAAAGGGACAAAAGAAGAAAAGAAATATATGGCTGATCAGCACATAAAGGAAAATCTAAATGAAGAAGAATACTCGCACACTTGGAAGAGATCACAATTGAATCATCAAGAAATGTAAGAGTCGTAAATCAAGCGACAAGGTAACAAGTCTGTCGATCATACAAGGAAAAGATCAAACCAGCAAAAGGAAAGAGGACGAAGCAATTTACTTCATGGATATAGATCAACTAAATCGCCTCAATCAAAGACTCCCAAAATTAATCCTTGGTTGAGATAAATCCTTTGGGGTTTTCCTTACAAGAACACAAATCATCATCTACATAAACCGACCCAGATTTGTATTGTGAAGTACGCAACTTCACTTGAGCTTAGAAAATAGTATACAAATGAAAAGAAAAGAGAAAAGAAAGAAATTTGAGTGTAGGTATACAAGTGGAGGCAGTGTCAAGGTAGAAATCTGAATTGCATATCACACATGATAAAGTTTCAAATTGCTGTAGCACGAAGATCTCTTCAAAGCTCTTAAGGAAACCCCTTGAAACCCAAAGGGAATGGATTAGGCACTGCATTGGTGATCTGAACCAGGATAAAACCTTTTGTGTCAATTATTTACTGCACTTTTCTGTTATTGTTTATCGTCCTACTAACTTGCAGGTGAGTCAATTCACGACTATTATTAGTTGACTAAGTGAATTTTAAATTAACCCCCTCCCTCTTGAATATCAATTGGTATAAGAGAAGGTCTAATAGATTTAGTGTTTAACCACACGAGAGTAAAGATCAACTGTGACATTACCAAATCCGCGTTGCTTTACTTTAAGACGGACACTTTTCACATAGAACACCTTACTTCAATGGGAAAGATTACTCTCACAGAAAAGATAGATTCAGAATCTTTGTCTCCGCAAATGAACATCAAGCTTGAGTATTCATCAAGAAAGGCACAAAGGCATTCCTTTGATTAACTGAAAAGGATGGAATTCAAAAACCTTTTGATCCTAAATTGTTCGATATTACTAAGGAACAACAAGAGGTAATTCAAACATACTCTAGAGCTATGAGTTTGTTGTATGGTGCAGTAAGAGAAGGAGAATATTACAAAATTTCAAATGACGTAACTGCGAAAGAAATGTGGGATAATCTTTAAGTAACCTATGAAGGAACGAGGAAAGTCAAGGAAGCTCAAATCAGCTCCCTTGTAAATGAATATGAACTGTACAAAACGGTTGACGATGAAAATGTTGAATCTATGTTCTCAAGATTCAGCAAAATTGTCATTGAACTAAAATCTGTTGGAATGGTGTATTTAAACTCGTTAAGAGTCAGTAACTTGTCAACAGTCTTCACAAAGCCTGGGAAACAAAAGTGTCACTCTTAAAGACGGAGATCTACAGAACATGACATATGATGAACTTCGAGGTAACTTAATGGCTTATGAACAAAATCACATTAACACGTACAACAACGACGACAAAAAGAAAACAGTGGCTTTTATTGGTGATATATTAGAAACTGAGGAGGAAGCCGATGAAAATCAAGATTAAGGAATGACCCTCATTAATCGTAGAGTAAGAGAAATGCTCAGACAAAGGAGACAACGACCTCAAAAAGATTAAAAAACAAAGGACTTCAAAAGAAAAAATGATCGATGGTACTAGTGCAGAGAACAAATACATATCAAGAAAACTTGTCCAAAATGAAGAATAAGAACCAATCGACGAAATGAAGATCCAAAAAGTCTCGGAGCATGGGAACAAGGAGAAACAACCGATAAGGACAACGATGAAATGGAAAACTCGTGTTTCCTGTCTCTAGGAGAAACAAGCGAGGTAAGATCTTATAATTGTCCAAATTGTAATTACTTACAAAACTCTTTGGATATGGTTAGTGATGAATTATAGAAATTGATTCACGAATACAACAAACTTGTACAAGAAAAGAATGTTTTGCAGATTCTCCTTGAAGCAAGTCAGATTGAAGTTGATCTACAATCAGAAGAATTGGAGAAAGTAAAAATGCGGTTAAATAGTATCAGAAAATCTTCAAGACATAGTTCTATTCAATCAAACAAAAATACGCTCTACTGAAGAAACACTTCAAGTCATAATTCTAAGTATTGTGTGTTTTACTTATGGCGATATAGGTCATAAATCCTTCAGATGTAGAAAATATTCTTCTGGAAAATGGATTTGGAGACCAAAATTTGTTAATCATCAATGGCCCAAAAATACTTGGGTTCCTAAAAGAAACTAATCTTTTTGTCTTGCAGGAGCAATTCAAGAAAACCTACAAAAACGGAATGTGGTACTTCATAGCGGATTCTCCATACGTATGTGCGGAAACATGGAAAACTTCAAAACAATAAAAAGAGTAGATGAATGATGTGTTAGATTTTGAGGTAATGCTAAAGGAGAAGTTTCTTGAGTCAAAACCATCACTCTTAGGTCATTATGAACAATGCTTTTGCATAGAAGTTTACTAGATCACTTTTTGGCAGACGTAGTGAGCACTACATGCCACATTCTTAATAGGTGCTTAATTAGACTGATACTGAAAAAGACTCCCTATGAACTGTGGAGAGGTAAGAAACAAAACATAAGCTACTTTCAACCCTACGGATGCAAGTGCTTCATCCACAACAATGGGAAGAACAATCTTGGTAAGTTTGATCCAAGGAGTGACAAAGGTATTTTCTTAGGCTATGATCCTATCAATAGAGTCTTTCATGTTTTTAATAAAAGAACTTTAAGTGTTGAAGAATATGTGCATGTTGTATTTGATGATACTAACCCAAGAATGTAGGAAATTAAAAAAGGTGACGACGAAATCACCCCCATCAAAATAGTGGAAAATACTGCAGATATAAGTTCAAAAATTCATATTGAAGTCAACTACTGCATAAGGAAAGTCGACTAGTCTAGCTGATAGATCAAATATTTCAAGAGAATGGCAACATAATACTGAGTATCCTGAAAGTTTTATTCTCGATAAACATGAAGTAAAAATCAGAAGTGATCTTCTCTAAGAAAATAAGCTTCCGTTACATTGATATCTCAAATGGAACCAAATCGAATAAATGAAGCAACTGAAGAGGAATCATGGGCGCAAGCAATGAAGGAAGAACTCGATCAATATGAAAGAAATCAAGTATGGACTCAAATAGAAAGACAAAAAAATTGCTCTATTATTGGAATCAAGTGGGTATTACGAAACAAACTAGATGAAAATGGAAAAGTTACTCGAAACAAAGTATTGTTATCCTCTCAAGGATACTCACAACAAGAAGCTATTTGCTAGGATGAAACCTTTGCAACTGTAGAAAGCTTATAATCTATTCGAATTTTACTTTCTTATGCCTCTTTCAAGCATTTTATACTATTTCAAATGGATGTGAAAAGTGCGTTTTAAATGGTATCATAAAAGAAGTTGTATTCAACCCCACGGTTGTAAATCCTTCTTGTTCCAATTTTGTTTACAAACTTTCCAATGCTCTTTGCATACTTAAATAATCTACAAAAGCTTGGTATTTAAGATTGAGTTCGTTCATACTACAAAATAATTTGGGGAAAATCTACACAACTCTCTTCATTGAAAGATCTGATTAATACATTTTAAAGTTCATATCTATGTTTATGATATTATTTTGGAAGTTCTAATCCTTCTTTTTGAGAGAATTTTGCAACTCTAATGAAAGGAGAAATCAAAATGAGTCTTATGGGAGAACTCACATTCCTTCTCGAACTTCAAATTAACTAGTCAACTAATAGAACATTCATTAGTCAAGCAAAGTACAATAAGGAATTGATTAAGAAGTTTGGACTCGAAAAGGGCAAAGCCTTTGGTACCCCAATGAGTCCGCCACGTGTCTTGAAACTGATGCATCTGGAAAGACATGGATCAAAAGATGAACAGAAAGATAGTTTTACTACTAAAAAATAGTGAATACCTACCTAAAAATACTGACCTCCAGAGGGCGAAAGAAGCTTGGTTGCTATTCAATTAAGACCTCTAGTACTGACCTCTCGAGGTCAGTTTCAATTTAAGTGGGTAAAATTCATTATTTTATTTTCCGACTTCCGGAGTTCTCTTTAATATATTTGTTCATTTCTTATTTTTATTATTTTTGTCTTTCGTAGGTCAGCATATTTAATTCTCAAATTTTAGAATAGCGAAATTTAGAGGTCGATATTTTTATTTCTCATTTTTGAGATTGCGACCTCCGAAAGTTGGTATATCTTATTTTTGAGATTCCAACCTCTAGAGGTCGGTATTTTCATTTTTTTTTTTAGTTTCCTACCTCTGGAGGCCAGTATTTCTATTTCTTATTTTTAGATTCCGACCTCCGGAGGTCGGTATTTCTATTTCTTATTTTTTAGATTCCAACCCTCGGAGGTCGAATTTTTTTTCCTTATTTTTTACATTCCGACATCCGAAGGTAGGTATTTTTATTTTTTAGTTTTTAGATTCCGACCTTCGTAGGTCGGTATATTTGTTTCTAATTTTTTAGATTCAAACTTCTGGAGGTCGGTTTTTTTATTGATTTTATTGTTGAGATTCCAACATTCGGAGGTTGGTATTTTCATTTATAATTTTTTAGGTTTCGACCTCCGGAGGTCGGTATTTTTATTTTTTATTTTTGAGATTTCGACCACTGGAAGTCGGTATTTCTGCTACAGAATCGGCAGCATTGAGCTACAATTTTAGTATCCCACTTGCCTATTTATATCAAAACAACCTAAAGAATTAAAAATAAGCTATTTCAAAATAATCTTCATCCATCTAAAAGACTTCCAAATGAGCTATTTTAAAATAAACTTCATCCTACCAAAACAACACAATATTTTCAACATATGCATTAAACTATTTTAAAATAAACTTCATTCAACTTCAAAATACACTAAAATACGATCAAACAATTCCAAAGATATGGAAGTCTAAAATTTCAAACAAATATAAGTACTCCTTATAACCATAACTCTCCATATCACCCTTATCATTATCATCACATCATGATCAGCTCCCTCATCACTGCTTGCAGGACATGTATGAAGTATCTTTCCTGATTCAAAAGAAAAGTTGGTTGGGCCTGAAGTGCTGCATACCTCTTGTTCTGTTCTTCCTTTAATGCCGCAATCTCCACCTCTATCTTCTTCTCTCTATCGGTTACAACAGCAAGCTCGGCATTGAGAAAAGCTATGTTACCCTCCATTGCAGATATTGTCTTTTTATCCCGGCCATTGAAGCTATAGGATGATGAACCACAATACCAAGCCTGCTTCTTTTGATATGTCCTTTCTGGATTGCCGTAGCTCTAATCGGTTCACCTGCACTTTGTTTCCAAAGATTCTCATTTTCTTCTTGTGTAAATGATCTGTCTCATCTCTCAAGAGGTAGAGTACTACGATATTCCTATGATATTCATATAAACCTATCCTGTAATTTAAACAATGAACTCTACTAATAAGAATGTAATATATACAAGAAAGAGAAAAAATTATTAACTTGAATAGAGTTCTTACATATGTCTCTTGAGCACGTGGATCAATTCATCTATCTTTTTCATCGGGGTTTGTACTCTTATTGACATGAGTAACCTTCAACATCTCTTCTACAACTACCGACCTACCCAACTCTTTTTCCTGCAAATAACACAAGTATTATTTAATTTCCAAAAACTACTTATCAAAAAAGAAAAGGAAATATTTTACAAAATTAAGAAAGTATACCATTCTTTCGTTCCTATTCACTAGGCTAATAATTCCACTGGTGTGCAAAGACCCTCCTTTTTTGATGCGCGAGCCATCATCCCAATCTCACTCCTCTTCGTAAACTTATAAACAGTACCCCAATGTTCCAGTGACAGATCAAGTTGTGTTGTTACCATAAACTTAGGAATTATATTATTTTTTCGACATTCACTAAATGTAATAGAAAGCAACTTTGAAATTTTAGCCTTGATGTTTTCTTGAACTCTTTCCTCATGTTCGGGAACCTAGACATAATATTTATTTAACGAAAAATGACTAAATATTTATCATTAAAATGAATAGCGAATGTAAATGTATATGATGTGAATTTGATTGATACACATTCTTACCTTAAATTCATTGAACATCTACCCCCTGTTTTTTAATTGGAATCGAACCCCAAGTCACGTATACACCATTATAGTGAGTACCGTTGCACTTTATAATAATCTTGACATACCCACATCCGGACGTAAGCTGAATTATGAGTTCATTGAAAAAGAATGGTAAAAAAAATCAATCAATTAACTAAAACATAAAAAGACAAATAAAAGATGAAACATAATTAAATCAAACTTTTATCCTAACGGCCCGATGACAAGTCTACAAAAATTGTGTCTATCGCCTTCCTGAGGACCACGTGCATCTGAGTGCTGGGTAGTGGGAGTATTATGCTCCGAGCCATTGGATTCAAGATGAAGATTTGAAAATCCAATTGATCCACTATTAGTATTCAAATTGTTGCACTGACTAGCACTAGATAATGGTAAAGTAGACTCACGAACAAGATGTGAATAGCCCTGCAATGTTTAGTAACCAGATCTAGGTACAACAATAGGTGTAGATATAGTATAACCAGATTGTGGAGCCACATGAGTAGAGACAGTATGTGCCTGGTGTGCATAGTGAGTAGGTAAAACTGATGCTCGTTTTGAAATAATTCCAACACCATATTCACAAACTAAATCACATTAACCTATTTTAAAGAACTTAATATATTTATAAGTGTAATTAGTTTAGTTTAACTTAGTTCCAACACTATATTCACCAACTAAATCATATTAACTTATTTAAGGAACTTAACAATTTTCTAAGTCTAATTAGTTTAGTTTTAACTTAATTCCAACACTATATTCACCAACTAAATCACATTAACTTATTTAAAGAACTTAACAATTTTCTAAGTCTAATTAGTTTAGTTGTAGCTTAATTCAATCACTATATTCACCAATTAAATCATATTACTTATTTGAAGAACTTAACATCTTTCTAAGTCTAATTAGTTTAGTTTTAACTTAATTTAAACACTATATTCACCAAATAAATCATATTTCTTAATTGAAGAACTAACATCCTTCTAAGTGTAATTAGTTTAGTTTTAACATAATTCTACCAATATTCACCAACTAAATCACATTTACTTATTTTAAGAACTTAACATTTTTCTAAGTTTAATTAGTTAAATTTTCAATTAATTCCAACACTATATTTACCAACTAAATCACATTAGCCTATTTGAAGACCTTAAATTCTTTCCAAGACTCATTAGTTTAATTTTAACTTAATTCCAACACTATATTCACCAACTAAATCATATTAATTTTTTTAAAGACTTAACAACTTTCTAAGTCTAATTAATTTAGTTTTAACAGAATTCCAACACTATATTCACCAATTAAATCACATTAACTTATTTATAGAACTATACAACTTTCTAAGTCTAATTAGTTTAGTTTTATCTTAATTCCAAAACTATATTCACAAACTAAATCGCATTAACTTATATAAAGAACTTCACAACTTTCTAAGTCTCATTAATTTAGTTATAACTTAATTCAAACACAATATTCACCAAATAATTCACATTTCTTATTTGAAGAACTTACCATCTTTCTAAGTATAACTAGTTTAGTTTTAACGTAATTGAAACATAATATTTACTAACTAAATCACATTTACTTATTTGAAGAACTTAACAACTTTATAAGTCTAATTAGTTTAGTTTTAACTTAATTCCAACACTATATTCACCAACCAAATCACATTAACTTATTTGAAGAACTTAATATCTTTCTAAGTCTAATTAGTTGAATTTTAATACCACGACCTCTTAGGGGTTTTATCCCACAACGTTATAGTCAACTCGAAAAATACAAGGAGAAACACATAAAAAATTAAAAGGGGCTGTGGGGGTTTGATCCCACAACCCCTCGGCCAAGTAATAGGTAATTCAAAGGAGAAAAATATAGAGGAAACATTGATGTTGGGGCTCGATATAGGGTCCCAATGTCATGTGGACCCAAATAAAATAAATGAAAAAAAATGTAAGTGTTGTCTAAGATATTTGAAATTGGGTTCCCTTGCCCAAATATCGTACAGATTCATAAGTGATACGTGAATTATATCTTCAAGAATAATGCTGCCTACTTAGATCAAAATCGAGATCTTTTCATACATACAAGATGCATAAGTCTTGAACTACATAATCTTAGGAAGATATGAATAATTTAAACGAACTATGAATGAAGCCTCATGGCTTGTATTTATAGACCCATAAGTCTAGCATACATTTAAAAATAAGTGAACCTAAGATGTACGTAATGAAATGATGTAACTCTAGAAGGGTTAAGTAAGAGTGTAGAACACACTAAATGGCCAAGTGCATTGGCATAAGATTAAATGAATATTATGTAAAGAAATTATGAAACCCTAGAAGGGTTAAGTAAGAGTAGAAACACATAAATGGCCAAGTGGATTGGCATATGATGAAAAGAACATTAAAGTAAAAAAGGGTGAGTAATTATGAAGAGAAAATGTGCTAATGTTAATGAATGTGGTGACAACATGATATGACGCTAATGTAAAAGATGAGAGCTATCTCAAATGAGCCTAAGTAAATGTTACCAAAAGGTACTCACCTATGGGAGTTTAATGTTAATTAAAAGACCAGTCTGTATGAACACTCGAATGAAAGTATTGAGATTAACACACTTAATTATAATTATGAGTTGACAAATAATCTATTGAGCTATGACGTCCTCATACTAGAAGCCAACTTCCATGACGTATGAGTTGAATATAATGGAACTTTATACTGAGCACCGATGGACTAGCTCTGAGTGGTGATGCCGAGATGAGACTGTCCGGCATGCTGGGTATAGGTCTCCTTATATCACCTAGAATTTTAACCTAAACTGCCAATATAGAGATCTGGCGGGGTTCAATTCCCATGTACACTAGCATGTTTCGGGTCACTTTGGCTGGTGATTCCACCTCTTTTCGGTGTGGGGTTTCATGACACTGGATTTCATGATTCTCACATGATCTATGTCGTTTAAAGTTAAAGTTCTCAATGAATTAATGAGGCCAACCTCAAATGAAGCACATAATAAAACAATGATATATATGTATATATAAAATTTGGTCGTAACATTAGGCATTTCAATGCTAATATTCATTTGCTCTATTAAATCGCAACTCATCCAGAAGAGGATAACTATTTGGTTGTTTTTATTGGTTTTCGTGTATAAGTGTATTTGTTTCATTAATTTAACTTCTATTTTAAAATTGAGCGAATTAGATCAATTTAGACAAATATATTGTGTCAAGATAACAAACGGATCAAGATCAAATTCAAACTGAATTTTATTGGATCAATATGAATTGAGCCAAAACGGGGCAGATAATTAGTCAAGACCCAAATCAACAAAATTTTCGCTCTGTTTAATTATTTTATTAGTTCTTTGAAAATATTTTAGTACAAAATAACATTACTGATAAAAATATTTTATGAATATATATAAAGAATTCATACAACTACAAAACCTCCAACTTTTTCATGGTCTGCTAAAAAAACAAAAGTGAAAATTAAACGCCTTACAATGTACGAAGTCATTTATGTTGAGGAATTTAAAATTTATATATAAACAATTAAAAAAATCTTATCTATATAATATAATTTCTATTTTCGAGAAAATTTATATGAATATACCTTTGTTATTTCTAGATTCGCCCTTCCATAAAAGTGGCTAAAATATAGGAATTTTATGGCTATAATACTCAAAAAATGATATCTCTAGGTACTTTCTAGATCCCTTATATATAAAAAGAACGATTTCTTATTAAAAAAATGTCATAAAATCAGATAATTAAATTTTTAACTTACCTATACAATCAAATTTAACAATTTTGAGGTTTTAAATGTCACATGAAAAAAAATAATTATGTGTATTGAATTTGACATATCAAAGTAATTTTTTAGTAACTAATTTTACCAACCAATTTCTCTAAATAAATAATAACATTAATTTTTACTCTCTTTTCCACTTAACTTATGTGATATTTACTCTTTTTAGGTTATCTAAAAAAGAAAGTCTTTTATATAGTCCTATATTAATTATTCACTTTATTATTGATAATTCTTCCAATCATTCTGATCTCATTTATCCTTAGTGTTATTCCTTTTTTATTTTATGAATTAATCAAGTTTGTAAACCTTTAGAAAAAATTTCTTTAAGTGCAAATTAATGATATTTATCATTTTTATTTATGATTATAAATAAATAACTAATATAAAAAAAGACATATTTTTACTAAAAATTTTAGTAAAATAATTTATAATTACATTAATATCTATGATTTCTATAACATGTCACATTTTAATTTCCTTTTCACTTTTTTTTATGTCAAAATAAATTGTGTCACGTAAATTGAAATGAACAAGACAATACAACTAAGGAACCTCCATAATTAATTGCCCCGACTCACCCACCCAACCCACTCAACCCACTTCATATTACAATAATGTAAAATTTAATGTAGGAAGAAAACCGCTTCCCCTTCTTCAGTTCCCTCTTTCACTCTAGGGTGATGAATTTGAAGACTTCAAAATAATGCAAAGTTGTGTTCAATAGCTGGAGGATAACGTGTGCTCAAAGGGAATTTGATACTTTTCTATTTTTTATTGGATACTTACATTATCAGTAATAATATTAGTTCTTGATAAGCTCAAAATTTGCTTCCTTGTTCTGTTTACAAAATCAAATCTTTCTCATATTTGGTGTTGTTAATTTTGTGAAATAGAAGCCCTATCTTCCTCTTTGTACTTTTTCTTGGGGTAGATGTTGGTTTTCTTGGGATTTTGGAATATAGAAAAAACCCTATTTTCCTTTATTTTTTTTTGGGGGGGGGGTTATTTTTAGGTGTTGGTTTTACTACATGAATTTATTTTGAGTCGAGAGGTTATCGAAAATCAAAACTCAAACCCCACAAACAATGTGTTAGGAGTAAAATGTTGTGTTCATGCTATCCTTTCTAGACCTCTGTGATACGCTCAAATTATACTTTCCTAAAGAAGTATAACCGGTCGTATCAAGTAGAGAACCTAATGGGGTCGATCCCACAAGGAAAATGATTTAGACTTAACTTTAATATACGATTACCTTTATTTAGTCAAGTCCTTTCCAAAAACTAGTAATTAAAGGGGGGGTTTTTTGAAACAAAAGTATTGCATTATTTTGAAATCTAACAAGTAGCAAGAGTCCACAAAATCTATGTCGATAATTCTTTTCCTATTAACTTCACACTTGGTTAGAAAAATAGCAACAAGGTGAGTTCTAACGCGTGCACTCGTTAAAAAAATTTCTAGATGAAAGAATTATCGATGCATGCAATATCCTTGTTGAGAATTGTTAACAGCTAGGCTTATTTTATTACTCATCCATGGTTCCCACAACCCTAGTTGTGGATTTAGTTACCCATGCTTAGAAGAACATAATTCATATTTGTTGTATAATAAATCATGCACTTACTTTGACAAGTATGAAGAAAATGCAGAAATTATACTTGAAACAACAAAATTCATTTGAGAATCGATTCTGGAAACTTGAATTAATTGCAAAGTTGCAAAAGTCAAATCTCCAAGAAAATTGTATAAAAATAATAAAAGATCCAACCCAAAAACAAGTTTTACCCTCTATTTATAAAGACATTGTCCTAAAATAAAAGGAAAACAAATAAGGAATTTTTTTTCTAGAAAACGCGATTTCAATCGACGACCACACAGACGGTTCGTCGATGGAACGACGGACCGTCGACTGCCTCCATCGGTTCACACTTAGCTTTTTCTTCAGCCTTCATTTTTGCATCTTTTCTGATCTAATCGACGGACTAACACCACGGTCTATCGATGCTTCTCGTCGCTCCATACTTAGCTTTTCTTCAACACCAGGTATTGGGACATATCACTTATATGATCGACGCTTTGCTAGGACGGTCCGTCGACTTATCAACGGACCGTCAATCCCTCGGTAGTCCCACACTTGTTCAGAATTCCTTAGTTTCTTGCAGATGCTTGGACAGTAGAAAATCAGTACCTACTGACCGTCGATGGCTTCGTGGGTCCCTTGTGCACTGTCTTCTGCATTTTCATTTTGGAAAAGTTTCTTGCAAAACACAGATAAAACACATTAAAATTACTAAAAAGAAAGGTCCAAGAAACACACTAAACATAAGGAAAAAGCATTGAAAGTACCATGAAACAAAAGTACATTAACACCCTCAACTTAAATTCGTTGTTTATCCTCAAGCGACGCACTAAGACTCACCACAACACCTTTGTACCAGAGTATCCTCTTTTAAGCTTTTGCTATCATTTGGCTATCGATCCCGACTATTTTCATTGCTGTAATGCATGATTTCACTTTGAGGATCACTAGGCTCATTCATGTGGATCAGACCATGACACAGACTCACCGTGCACCGACACCTTTACTCTTTTATCTCTCACCAAGGTACAAACTTTCCAATATTACAACTAGTGTCTTCGCTTCAAAAGATATCCTCCTTTTTTTGCACAGTGATGTTGAAATTAAGTATAAGGATCATTATTCAACAGTCACACTCAAAAACACTTCACACCTAGTTTGTACTTATAGCCATAGGCTTGCCCTTATTGTCACTGCTTAAGTTCACCATATTAGACTCTTAGGATTAATATAAGATTTTCTTGGCTTGTAACATAGGCTTTGGGTCAGTGTTGACACATATGGGTACATTTTAGTGACTTGTGGCCCTCCTTGACATTACGGATAAGTGTCCTACCTCTTTTATTGTCTATTATGCCCTACTCTTCCTTTTCTTGTACTCTTTGCCTTATTTTCTCCTTTCTTTTCTCCTTTTTGTGCAAATGACTCTTACTTAAACACTTCTTTTATTTTTATTTATATTTTTTTACTTGATTTCAAATTTGACTGAGTCACTTCTATTATTCACTATTTCTTTTCTTCCATTTTTCTATTTTTGTTCACATTAATCCTTTCAACCCCACTTTTCGGGACATTACTCGTAATAGCCACCCTCAACTTATGACTTTGCCATGAGTCGAGGTACAGAATACCCAAGGTTGGGTCAGGGCCAAGACGTGACCGGTTTCTGCATTCGCCACCCTATACTTATGCTTTTGGCCTAAGTTGAGGTGCATAGTACAAGGAGGAACCTGGGCCAACACATTACACACAGGGAAGATGAGTGGGGGTAGAAAAGAAAGATCCATTGTAAGCTCAAAATATTTGGATCATAATGGGATCAGTTTCAGTTGGTTTTCTTTTATTCTAGGCTAAATATTGGCTAATTTGAACAAGAGCCTATGATCCTTTCCTAATAGTCTAACACATATTTCTTTTTGCAGGACTAAACGGGCAAGTTCTAGCTAGGTACCAATAGTGGAACAATAAACTTTCCTCACACTCTCTTAACACCTCATGACTCTACGAGATTATCGGACACCTAGTTCGAGTGTTAGATTGAAGGTCATGCAATGGTGCATCTCTATGTCATGCATTGATCCAACACATTCAACATTCACTATGTCTAGTCATGCAAGCATTCTCATTCAAACGAGATATCATTCATATTTAGTCATCATGCTTCAGATTTACCATTCATACTTTGTACAAGATACTAAACATGTTTGTTCAACAGTAAAATAACAAGTCTTTTGGGGCAAAAGAACACAAGCAAGAAAACCACCAAGCGAGGATCGTGAGTTGGGATAATTTTACTTCACCCTGGCACTCACTTTCCATTCACCCCATCCCCAACAAAAATACATGAAATTGTCCCCAATGCATAAAAAGTAAAGCAAAGGTGGTAGGTAAAGTAAACCTGAGGCGCATAGCGCTAAAGATCAATAAGATGGCGAGTCCGGTTTCCCGAAGCTCGCTCCCTCAGTAATAGGATCACCATCAGTGGTGCCCGCAAAATTTCTTTTACCCTAAATGGTGCTCCTCTCAACATTCGCAAACCTGGAGCTAGACGCCCCGACAGCTAACTCACGAGCCCTCATCTGCCGGGCCTCCTCATCAAACAATGAATCTCTTCTCGTAGACTCCATCTCAGTACGATACTTCTTCCTAGCCTGGTTATCCTCACTGTCTCTGGATCAGTGGTTCTTGGCAAGGTCACGTGGACGGACTGGTGGTGCAGTAGTGGTAGTGAACAATGCAGCAAGCACTGTATCCTCGACAAGATCCGTAGGTGCGGCCTTAGGCTCGGATAGCCTTATGTCTAAGAAAGTATCAATATCAACCCTCAAACATTCCACATCCGCCTGAAGATTCGTTGAATCAATGGTAGGATCTAGGCATGTGAGGACCCTCAACTAAAAAGCATCGAAGCACTAGTGGACCTCTTGAATCAACCTCTCCATCGAGCTACCTTCTTCTAAATTCGGTCCTCATCTACCTCCTTAGGTTTTGTCATGCCCAAAGCTATCCCCAAGACGCAGAAACAAAAATTAGAACCACAAGTGATCCAAAGAAAACCCTGCTGGCATGATCATTAGTATACTAAAGATAATAAACTAATGCCAATCAAAATTAAATATGAAAAGATGGGGAATACCCATATTCTATAGCAAAGATATTTTAAAACAATAAGTTAATAAAAAGGATATATTAACTCAATGCTAAGCTGAATTTAACTAGGACTGAAATAAGCCTCTAAAAATTGGACTATAAATACTGGGACAATCCCTAGCTAAATCTAACAAAGATGAAACTAAATAACTGAAGAATGAAATTAAACTAATGACTATTGTCCTCGGAGAATGAGGACTCACCACTCAATTTGCTAAACTGGAGATTGGAAAATCGATCTATGCGTGATCTAGATACTAAAAACCTAAACCTACATCACGAGAAGATGTAGCGCACGTATGCGTCAGTATATGAAAGGACTGAGCATGTAGTATAGAGTAAAGCTGAAGTGAAATTTAATTGAACAAGCACAAGAGCAAGTGTAATAATCTAAACATGATATACTGATTACTGAGATAACTGTTTGCAATGACCAATTTATAATATGCCTAAACTGAATGCTGAATATACTGATAAATGGTTAATGCAAAGAGTATGACTGAACTTTGGGAGCTACTAATAACTGGTCAAAAAACCACATGAGCTAAATGTGGAGTCTGATGTATACGCTTCTTTGAGAGGAACAAATATACCCTGCCAAATGTATAAAGGTATGCTGGCGTGATCACTAAAATGATTTCCCACAAAAGGGACCTACAACCTACTTGACTAGTAGTTCTGGGACTATTTTTTACACTAAACCCTAGTACAACTTGGTATTATGCTACTCCCAATGAATTCTGTAAATTAACTGATTATGTCTGAGTTTTTGTGAATAATGCATAGCTCGAAAATGAACATGCAAACTAAGAATGCAAAAATTAATCTGGTAAGTATGCACTTATAACTAAGGCATGTATATCTGAGGTATGTGAAATATCTGACCTAGCAAGTGTAATTCAAGAACTAAATAGATACAAAGCTAGATTTCTATAATCCATGCGATAATTTGTGTAATAACATGATAATCTGATTTGGCACATAAATTTTAACTAAATCATGAAGTTTTGTTGTACTTCTAGGAACCCTAGATTTAATCATGATAAGAGAATCAAGAACTGATTGAAAACTGGGGACCAATGGGTGAAAGGAACCCACAAGTTAAATCCCACATACTTGGTGATGAAATCCACGGAAAAATACTTAAGTTTCGGAGCAGGAACTGCTTGAGCTTCTGGCATTCTTGACCTAGTTTCTAATTTTCTATGTTTTGATTTATTAATTTGACTTAGATATGTTTTCATTATGTTTCTAGGCTTAAACTGACTAAATATGATGATGTATGGTCAAAACGACGTAACTCAGGATTTAAATGAAGTAGGAAAGGTCCAAAAGACCCTTGGGAAAGTTGATGTGTGACCAATCGATGGCAAGGACTGACTATCCGTCGATTGACAGACGCCTTGTCGGTTGGGCCTTTTCGAGAGGCCTTAACTAAAATGGACATAACTTTTTACTCGGACGTCATATTTTAGTAAGGTCGGTGGCTATGCAAAGATAGTTCAATTATATATCTTTGGGTAGGTCATCATACACCTAATTTATTTTGTGATAAGACTTATAATCAATTGAAGTTGACCCAATTGTATTTCCCCTTCACTGTCTACTAATTTCCCACCTATAGTAAAACCTACGGACCGAGCTGGTCATCGGTAGCTCTTGTCAGAGAGTGGGAGAAGGGAGTCTTGATCGATGTCCATGGACTACGGACGGTAGTCTGACCTACAGAACTTAAGTCCGTCTCTCGACCAACACTTAAACAATTTTCTAGGGCTGAGATGTTTAGGAGTTTCTGATCACATCGATAATTGAGTAAGACGGACCGTGGGTCAGGCTAGATCCGTCGATGGTCACATAAGTTGCAGCTACATATTTTTTTGAAAATTGATTTTTGGTCTATTTTGGCTACGAAGTGTTACATTATCTCCCCCTTGGTAATATTCGTCCTCGAATGAAGACAAAATTAGTTGAAATAGCGGGAGAGTGTTGCAACCCTAATACTAAACACTGAGAACTGAGTTTCTGACTGAATAAAGTTTCGAGAACAATCAAATACGCTAAAAATTCAAGTAAAAACTGAGGGAACATGATTCTAAGACTAATTTCAAGCATGAATGACATGAAAACTAAAGAGGAACTATTACCTCAAGGTGGAATGGAATCGGAAGGAAAGAGGTGAGGATACTTGGCTTTAATGGCTGCTTCAGCTTCCCAAGTAGCTCCCTATACGGACTGACTGCTTCACAAAACCTTGACTGAAGCGACTTATTTGTTCCTCAACCTTCTAACCTGACGGTCAAGAATCTCAACTGGTACATCCTCATAAGAAAGACTATCTTTCACTGCCACACTCTCTAATGGCACTATGGAGGCTGGGTCACCCACAAACTTCTTCAAGAGAGAGATGTGGATAACCAGAGGCACTTCAACTAATTCTACTGCCAACTCTAACTCATATGAAACCTTGCCAACCCTTTTAAAAATCATGTAAGGTCCTACATTTCTAGGACTGAGCTACCCTTTCTTTTCAAATCTCATCACCCCTTTCATAGGTGAGACTTTCAGAAAAACTCAATCATCAACTTGGAAATCTAGTTCCCTTCTCCTTACATCTGCATAAGACTTCTGACGACTTTGAGTTGTCTGAAGTCTATCTCTAATGAGTTGCACTTTCTCCATAGCATAAAGGACTTAATTTGGCCCTATCAAGCTGATTCACCTATTTAAAACCAACAAAAAAGAGATCTACATCTATGACCATATAAAGCCTCATAAGGGGCCATCTGAATGCTGGAATGGTAGCTATTGTTGTAGGCGAACTCAATAAGAGGAAGGTGGTCATCCAAACTACCTTCGAAATCGATCACACATGCTCTAATCATATCCTCTAAAGTCTAAATGGTACGCACTGCCTGTCCATCCATTTGCAGATGAAATGTTGTGCTAAGGTTAGCTTGATTACCAAGACCCTTCTCACAATGATCTGTCCATTGAAACTTGACCATCTTCTAAGTCAACCTAGTCAATAGTGAGGCTATGGAAGAAAATCCTTCCATGAATCTTCTTTAATAACCTGCTAGACCTACGTAACTTTTGATATCTGTCGTAGACGTAGGTCTTGACCATTGTTTCACTGCTTCTATCTTCTTCGAATCCACTCGAATCCCTTTGCTAGACACAATGTGACCAAGGAAATCAATGTATTGCAACTACAACTCACATTTGCTAAACTTAGCGAATAACTGGCGATCTTTGAGATTCTGCAAAAATATTACCAAATGACTTGTGTGTTCTTCCTCAGTCCTAGAGTAAAGGACGATATCATCAATGAAGACAATAACGAACAAATCTAAGTACTATTTGAACACTCTCTTCATCAAATCAATGAAAGTTGTAGGGGCATTGGCTAGTCCAAACGACACCACTACAAATTTATAATGACCATACCGAGTTCTGAAGGCAGTTTTTTGAATGTCACTATCTCTGACTCTGAGCTGATGATAACTCGATCTGAGGTCTATCTTTCAGAAATTAGTAGCACCTTGAAGTTGGTAAAACAAGTAATCAATCCTGGGGATAGGATACTTATTCTTGATTGTGACATCGTTCAACTATTTATAGTCAATACAAATTGTGAGAGAATCTTCTTTCTTCCTTACAAAGAACACTGGTGCACCCCATAGTGAAATACTATCTGATGAAGCCCTTATCTTGATGTTCTTTCAACTGCGCTTTCAATTCCTTAAGCTCTGCTGGAGCTATTCTGTAAGGAGGAATAGAAATAGGTTAGGTATCTAGAAGGAGACCAATTCCAAAGTTGATTTCCCTTTCAAGAGGGACCCCGAGAAGATTTTCTGGAAATTCACAAACTACTGGAACTGACTCAACAGATGGGTTTTCAAGGATAGAATCCTTAATATGAACTATATGATAGAGATAACCCTTGATATCATCTTTTTGCCTAAATGTAATAAATAAATCAACCCATAGGCGCCAAACTAATACCCTTCCATTCTAAGATTTGTTCATCTCAAACTGAAAACGAACAATCCTAGTTCTACAATCGATTGAGGCATAACATGAGTGTAACCAATCCATGCAAAGAATGACATTGAAGTCTACCATTTCTAACTCTACTAGATCTGCTGAGGTGACTTTTTGAGAGACTGTGATAGGGCAATTTCTGTATACCCGTCTAGCTACTGGGTCATCAACTGGAGTAGAGACTAAGAATGGTTCTGAGAGACTTTCTGGACTGATACTAAAGTTTAGTGCTATACTGAGTTGCAAAAGACAAAGTAGTCTCTGTTGTCTTCACATTGAGTAAACTGTATATGAGTCAAATCCTTAAGCTGGTAGGATACCAATTTTACCCTATTACTACCTGTTACTTGCATAACTCCAAATCTTTTATTGACCTCATCAATGAACTTTTGTGGGTCCTCACACAACTTGGGACCCTGAAACTTAGGTGAATCTTTCAAAACAAAGGTCCAATATTAGATGCCACTGATCCACCGTTGTTATTAGTTAGAACTCGAACCTTCTAATTGTTCCAGGTTGTCATACTTTTCGCAAAAAGCTGAACTGGCGTTCCGAAACTCTACATTAGAACTTCCTTATCTGGTACTAGATGAACTTCATTAGCATTGAGTTCATTAGAAGTCCATGCCTATGCTTTAAGAGGAGGCATGATCTGAAATGTAGAACGTCAAGCCAGAGCGGAATAAGATCATACCATACGCACGATAAGAGTAACAAGAAAGTGAAGTTTTTCCTAACACAATTTGTAGTATCCCTCTCATTAGATGTGGTGCACTTCACACCCATGAAAAGAACTCTACTTAGTGCGGCTTTTCAGACATTCTAGGACACTTAAACCTACTGCTCTGATATCAAGTTTTGTCTTGCCCCGAGCTATCCCTAAGACGTGAACACGGAATATAGAACCACAAACGATCCCATGCTAGTCCTTCTAGTATGATCACTACCATACTAAAGATAATAAACTGATGTGGAAGAAAAATCATAATTAAAGCTGAAATCATAGGGAATTCCCATATTCTATAACTGAGATATTTGAAAATAATGAGTTTAATATAAAGTAAATATTAACTCAATACTAAGCAGAAACTAACTATGTTTGAAATAAGCCTCTAAACTGGACTAGAAATACTGGTACAAGCCCCAGCTAAATTTAGCAAAGCTGAAACTAAATAATAGAAGACTGAAATTAAACTTATGACTACTGTCCTCGGAAAATGAGGACTCGCCACTGAATATGCTAAACTGGAGATCGGAAAATCGTCTATGCATGACCTGGATTCTTAGAACCTTAACCTACATCATGAGAAGATGAAGCGCACATATGCATCAGTACTTGAAAGGATCTGAGCATGTAGGATAGAGTAAACCTGAAATGAAACATAACTGAACAAGCACAAGAGCAAGTATAATAATCTAAACATGATATACTGATTTTTTAGCTAAGTGAATACAACAATGAATTTATAATATGCAGAAACTAAATACTGAATATACTGATATATGTTCAATGCAAAGAGTCTGAGTAAACTATGGGAGTTACAAAAAATAGATCATAAAACCACATGAGCTAAATGTGGAGTCCGATGTATATGACCTATCGAGAGGACCCAATATACCATGCCAAAGGTATAAAGGAATGCTGGCGTGACCACTAAACTGATTGCCCTCAGAGAAGCATTACAACCTACTTTGTTTGTAGTTATGGGATTATTGGGTACGCTAAACCCTAGTCCAACTCGTTATTATGCTACTACCAATTAATTCTGTAAATTAACTAATTATGTCTGAGTTTCTTTAATACTGGATTGCTCAAAACTCAACATGCAAACATAGAATGAAAAAATTAATCAGGTAATCATGCATTTATAACTGAGGCATGTATATCTGAGGTGTTTGAAAAATCTGACCTAGCATGTGTTAATCATGAACTAAAGAAATAAAAATCTAGGGTTCTGGAATCCATGAGTTAATTTGAGTTATAACATGATAATTTGATTTGGAACATATATTTTAACTAAATCATGAAATTCTAGGAACCCTAGGTTTAATAATGATAAGAGAATCAAGAACATACTAAAACTAGGGACCCTTTGGGTGAAACGAACCCACTAGTGAAATCTCACATACATGGTGATGAAATCCACAGAAAAATACTTAAGTTTCAGAGCTGGAACTGCTGGATCTTGTGGCTTTCTTAATCTAGGGTTCTTTAGCTTTTTTTCTTCTCTCTTGCTTCTAATTTTCTAGTTTTACTTTAATGATTTGACATAGATATGTGTTAATCATGTTTCTAGTCTTAAACTGACTAAAATATGATGATTTAGGATAAAAACGATGTAACTTATGGTTTAAACGAAGTGGGAAAGGTCCAAAAGACCCATGGGAATGTTTATATAGGAACAATCGACGGCCAGGACTGACGGTCCATCGATTGACCGACGCCTTGTCGGTTTATCCATCAGTTGGGCCTATTCCACATGCCTTTACTAAAACGGGCATAACTTTTTACTAGGAAGTTTGATTTTAGCAAGGTTGGTGGATATGGAAAGATAATTTAATTATCTATCCGTGGATAGGTAATCGGAGACCTAATTAATTTTGTGCTAAGACATATGATTATTTCAAGTTGACCCAAATGCATTTCCCTTAATTGTCAGAGAGTGGGTGAAGGGAGTCTTGATCGACGGTCATGGACTACGGACCATAGGTCCGTCCGTCGATCAACACTTAACCAATTTTCCTGGGCTGAGATATTTGGGAGTTTCTGATCCCATCGACAGTTGTGCAGGACGGACTGTGGGTAAGGCTACGGTCCGTCGATGGTCACATTAGTTGCACCTGCATATTTTTCTGAAAAACTTATTTTTGTCTTTTTTGGCTACACGGTGTTACATTTGGCGAGGTTAAATCATTGAGTTTAAAACATACTTTCTGTCTAGTTAGTAGAGATTTATGGCTTGTTTAGGGATTATTCCAATTCATAACGAGAGATTTTCAGTCTAACTTAGACTATTCTCTTAGTAAATGAAACCATAGAAAAATGAAGTTTCCATTGAATACTTTAAGCTCGCCCAAGAGAATTCAACACACCACATAAATTTAAACTAAACATAAACTCATGAATCCCTATTTTGGTGATGCTTCTCGAGTTTCTTCTTCACATATGAGTAAGCGTCATGTCCAACATATATACTTCTCAGTCTAACCTGGACTAATTCCTTAGAAGACAAGAAATTTCTACTAGCTAGACATAAAGTAAGTTTCGACTTAATGTGTCTAGCTCACCAAAGGAAATTCAACAAACAAAATAACATTGAAATAAACATCAACCTAAGAATACCAAATTTGGTGATGCTTCTTCAAGTTTCGTCTACACAAATAAAGAAGGAGCATGTCCATCATATTCTCAGTCTAACTTGGAGTAATTCCTTTATAAGAAAGAAATTCTTAAAAGTAACCTGCATTTCACCCTCTTCTAATAGAACATCATAAAACTTAATTGTCCTCATGTGATTAAATGTGATATCCAAGAAGCTTGCAAAAATCTCATCAATAACCTCATGGGGCACGATTCCAAATAGTCCCCATAACTAAGGTTACATACTGATTCTTCTTGTATCACAAATTTTAGGGTCATATATCCCAACAAAGGTTAATTGAGATAGGAGTATTAGTTGTAGCAGAGTTAAATTTACAGCTGAATATTTGTACTTAAATTTAATAAAAATACTATTTTTATATATACTATCAAATGACTCCTTAAGTGTTGAAGAAAGTATCAAGTGTTATCGATTGATTTATAATGTTGCGATAAACACATGTCATTCATATTGTGTTATGATGTAAGCACTGAGTACAATAAATTTCTCGTACATTAAGTATAACATCACTAATTTAAACCTCTAAGTTCTCTTCAAATTCTATACAAAAAAATACTTTTTATGTGTTTAATTTAACCTAATCCATAAAATTTTATATCAAGAGTTTAAAAATAAAGAAATCAATGTAAATGTCATATACAAATTATGAACCTTTTCTTTTATTGTTAGAGTTGTGACATGTTTGTTTGTTTTTCCTGTAGCGTATATTCTGACCTTAACAATCATCTTCATATGAACAAAGACTAATTTTATATCCTTCTCCTGATCGACTTAGAAACCTTACCGTTCATTTAATTGACAACATTCTAAATAGGTTGTCTTTTCAAAATGTTGTAAGAACTAGTAGACTTTCTAAGGATTGATAATATACTTGCCGTAGAATTCACCAGGTGAAATTTGATCAGACAGTCTGGGAAATAGTAGAGGGCTGGAAATCACCGACCATTGGATTTATTCCCATTCCCGATTGTTTCATCAGGTTTCCTATTAGAATAACATTGAAAGGTACCCTCGGCATTACGAGCCAAAAAGTATGTCCTATCGTTTGATATTTGCTCGACACTAGTCAGTGATTCTTCTTCGAGTTTTTTCTTTACAGATAAAAAGGATCATGTCTAATATAAATACTTCTCGGTCTAACTTGGACTAATGGATAAAGGTAATTTTCCACTCTACGCTTCAAGCTTTCCCAAAGAAATTTATAACACAAAATAACATTGAAATTAATTCAATTTAATAATCCCAATTTAGGTGATGCTTCTTCAAGTTTCTTCTTCACAGATAAGGAATGATCTTGAACAACATATATATTTCTCAATCTAACTTGGACTAGTCCCTTAACACGGAAGAAGTTCCTACTACCCAGAAAATAATCTCCGTAAGAGAATTCAACACACAACATAACTTCGAAATAAACAACCAAAGACTCAAATCATACATCATTTAAGAACAACCATGAAATGTAAAAACCATCTCTGTTCCAAAAAGAGTATTCAAAACTTTCATCCAGGTTCACAATCCTATGTTCCCAAGCATATAAAATCTTTATAGTACCTTAAAGCAAATGCAAAACAAAACCTTACTACTCCATAAACAAAATGTTTCTTTTTTGTTTGCACTTACAAAACATTTTAGCCAAAGATTAAGCAGAATTTTGATAACGATAATAGTCAACAAGATACACAACTTCTTCTTTAGATGATGCCCATAGAAACTTTGTTATCTTCGCGAGAACTTTCAAAGGTTTGTTAGTTTCCATTTTACTACGCTTGATTTCTATTTTAACCAGTACTGGATGCTTTTCCAATAAAACCTTTATTATCTTCATTTTACCCTCTTCTAATAGTAACTCATAAAACTTAAGCGTGCTCAGATTATTAAATATTATGTCCGAGAAGCTTGCCGGAACCTCATCAACAACCTCCTAGGAACAGGTTCGAATAATTCCCATCATTAAGGATACCCCCCTAAGAAAAATCATGAAAAAACCATCAAATCCATTACATACGAATATAAAAGCATGGAAAGTATAGAGAGAAAAATAAATATTATGACAACCTCAATTTCAATTTTTTCAAAATAGGTAGGGTTCTGTATCATGCAAAGAGTAAACAAAAGATCAAAAAACTCACCAAGAGTAATCAAAGATATGGATAGACGTTTCAGACAATTCAGAGCGGATGGAAGCTTTGTTCGTATAAATTCAGTTTATCCAATATCGACTTACGAATAAAATGATAAAGATCAAGATGCCAAAAAGAGAAGTACATGTATGAAAATACAAGTGAAATGAAGCAATATTACCCAGAATGATCCCAGCTGAAATACTCGAGAGCAGGAATAGACGAAAAAATATTGTGAAAATCATCTTTTTCCTCTAGAACTAATTATGTAGGCTCATACAGAATATTGGAAATAAGAGGGTACATTTTCTAGATACATGAACTGTATACCGCCACGAAAGACAAATGATCTTAGCTTAGGAGCAATAATACTCAGGAGGTACCGATTGTCTATGTCTTTTAGAACCAAATCCTCAAGCAATGAGAAATTAGAGATCAAACTTCAAACGTATCAGAAGATATTATTACAAATTCTAATTTTATGCTAATCAACTTATGAAATATTTGAAAGAAGCGTGTAAGATGGATTTCACATTCCATGAGAAACAAATGCCTCAACGTTGAACAAATAAAAAAGAAATAAGTGATCTTATATGGTGGATATGTAAATGGATGTTTAAGGACGAAATGTTGAATGAAATGTTTGTGGAGCAAATGTATCAAACGATATACATTAGGACATAATTTTAGACTACTAATGTCAAGGGTAACTTTCAATTTTACTCCTATATGAAACCTGAAGAAACAATCTAGAATAGGAACACTACACCATTTTAGGTCTACGGCAACACTAAATCTTGACAACGCTTATAAAGTGTTGCCTAAAATACTTTTGGGAACTCTTTTAAAGTGTAGCCAATGACTTTGACTTATAGCTACATTAATTTTAGCAACACTTCTAAAGTGTACTGTTTAATGGGATAAACTACACTTTATAAGTGTTGTTATAGTTGGCAACAACTATTTACATGAATGGCCACACTTTTAAAGTGTGTTATTTTTATAATTGAAAATACAACACATTAAAAATGTGGCCTTAGTGTTTTCACAAAAAAATTATATTCCCTCCAACATTTTAACATTTAAGTTTGATCTCCTCCCATTTTTATTTGGCCAAAAAAATAAAAACATTAAAGAAATATTAAAAAGAATAAAACATTAAAAAAATAAAAAGGGCAACATTCCTAAAATTTCAGCTGAAGCTTTCACTTTCAGCTGAAGAATACGTTTTCAACAAGAAATGAAGAACCCATTTGCAAGAACTGAAGAAGAGGATCGAAGAACGAAATAAATCAATTTTCGTCACATTTCTGTCAAACTTCTGCTGAAGAACACCATTTTCAGCCGAAGAATCGAAGAACAGTGCGATTTCTCTGAAGACGAACTGAAGAAGACGATTTTCCTCTCAGAGCTTCATTTTTCAAGATTGGAGAGCTGAAGAAGACGATTTTCTTCAAAGATTTCTGGGCAAACTGCTATTCCATTAGATTTCCTTTATAAAATTGAAAGAAAATGCTTCACAAATTAACTTGCCTCATGTTTTAAAGCTTTAGGTTGTTGGAATAGAGTTTATCAGGTAAGAGATTTTTGTCTTCCTGAGTTCATAGTTTGATCACCTTAAGCTTGGTTTGTCTAGTGCATTTTCAAGTATAGATAGTAACTTTAGCAAATTCATTCATTTTGGCCATAAGTATAGACAGTAACTCTATTTGATGGAAATCTATCAAAACGCGGCTGGGTCGACGGACCTCGCGACGGGACGTCGTGCTCACGACGAGCCGTCGTGGACCTTGCGACGGGCCGCCGTTGACCTCGCGACGGGCCGTCATGGTCATGACGGGCCGTCGTGATCATGACGGGCCGTCGTGGTCATCCATCATGGTCATGACGGGCCGTCGTGGACTCCGTCGTCCCATACTTGCAAGTTTCTTCTGCTACTTCACTGATCTTCATGACGAAGATGCAGGACGGACCGTCATGGCTACGACGGTCCGTCACGCTTTCCGTTACAGCTAAAATTTCAAATTGATTAATTGTTAAATTTCTTAATTTTGTGTTCTTTCTTGATGGAACAGATTTGTTTTCTAGAGGAATTGATATTCAAGCAGTTAACGTTGTTATCAATTCTGATTTTCCTAAGAACTCAGAAATGTATTTGCACAGGGTATTAATAACAGATCTTTGATATTGCTTATTGACTTATATATTGTTTTTGCTATTTCATCATTGGTAATTTATTGTTAGTGGCTTTGGTTTGAATTGAGCTAAGGTTTTATTTCTCTTGACCACTATTCATCTTGCTTGTTTGGTATGGTTGAAGTGTAGTTTTTTCTATGTCAGATTTAGTTTCCTTGTTTGATCGTGTGGAACATATCAACTACACAAGGAAACTAATCTAATTTTCTTTAATTTTTGCTGCTGCTGTAATCTACAATCTGGACTTGTCTCTCATTAGTTGTTGTTAGTCTATTTGGTTTTAATTGAGCTAGGGTCTTGCTTCTTTTATTTTACTGTTTTTTTGGCATTTGTATAGAACATTGACATGGTATGGAATCTGCAATCTGCAGATTTGTTGTTAATGTTTTCTGTAACTGCTGCTTCTATATATAAGTATTTCTGTCAGTAAAGTCTATTTTCTTTCTTATTATATAGAATATCCATGTTATAACCATAACTTTTGACATCCTAGTAGGAGGCATGCTTCCATAACTACAAATAAATAAAAAAATAATTATTAGGAGAATCTAATTGTTTGTGTCTCCTCATTAATTCCTTTTTTCTTTAGTGTTCGTGTTAGTTTTCGTGCATCATGGTTATTGTATAACACCAATTTTTTTATATTGTTTCTTATGAAGTTTGAACCCTAATGCAATTATTCATTGTTGTTGAACTCATTTGGAATTCTAGACACCTAAGGGAAGATCATCTACTTTGAACATCAAAAGACAAGTAGGCATCTACTTTGAACATCAAAAGATGCAATCTAATTTTCTGTAACTGCTGGATTTCTTGCCTCTCTATATTGTTGCAATCTGAACTTCTTACCTCTTCTATATAACTGCCAATATCTTATTTGTGTAGGGAAATGGAGGTGATCAAATTTGAAGTGGATGATGAAGAGTTTTTGAACTATTGTAAAAGTTTAAATACATATTTGATTTATTGTGTACACATTTAGAATATTGATGTATAAGTATGGGTATGTACACAACACATACTATCTTTTGGTTGTACATGAAATATTTCTCGAAGTTTATTTGAAATATATAGCTTCAATTTAATGATTAATTAGTTCATTTTGTGTTTTAGGTCACTTGTATGTATGTAAATATATTATATATATTTGTGCTACATGTAGGCTTATAAATGTTGAAGTTACACTTTGTAAGTGTTGCTCTAGGTAGATAAAAAGTTACACTTTGAAAGTGTTGCAATAGATGACCAATAAAAGGCAACACTTTTTAAGTGTGACCAATAAATCTGAAAAGGCAACGCTTTTAAGTGTAGTCTAACAAAAAATAGGTGTTGCTAATGCACGTCTTCAAAGCGCGCCCTTATACCTATTTGGCTACGCTTTATAAGTGTAGCCAAAGATGGCAACATTTAAAAAGTGTTGCCTAATGTCAAAGGTTACGCTTCTTTTGGGCAGCCCCTAAAAAGTGTTGCTGAATGTCCAAAAGTGTAGCCTTTTATCAAAGGCCACATTTTTTGCTAGTTTAGACTAAACTTACGTGGTGTTGCTGTAGGCCGAAAATGGTGTAGTGGAATAAATCCAATGGTAGGGAATGTCAAGTCCTCTGGTGTTTCCCAGACCTTTTGATCAAATTTCACCTCTTGAATTCTACAACAACTCTATCGCCAATCCTCACAAAATGTACTAGTTCTTACAACATCTAAAAAAGACAACTTATTTAGAATGTCATCGATTAAATGAATGGGAAGGTTGTAGTTGATCAGGAGAAGGTAAATGTAGTCTTTGTTCATCTGGAGGCATGATAATATGTAGAAAATAGACAATAATACCTTTGGCAAGGTCCGTGTATATGCTACACGAACAACAAATAAATGTTCATCGCCTTTATTCATTAACATGTCACAAATTTAATAATAAAAGAAAAGGTGCATAATTTGTAGATGTCATTTGCTTTGATTTCTTTAATTTGCAACTCTTGATGTAAAATTCTCTGGCTTAGGTTAAATCAAACACATATAAAGTATTTTTGCATATAATTTTAAGAGAACTTAAAGGTTTAAATTAGTGATGTTATACTTATTGTACTAGAAAATTATAGTATTGAATTCTTACATCAAAACACTATATGAATGACATGTGTTTATCATAGCATTCTAAATCAATCGATAACACTTGAAACCTTCTTCAACACTAAAGGAGTCATTTGGTAGTATATATAAAAATAGTATTTGTATTAAATTTTAGAACAATGGTTGACTGTAAATTAAACTTAGGTTCAACTAATATTAGTATTACAGTTAACATTTTTTTTAGAATATATGACCCTTAACATTTGTGCTACAAGAAACTGAATATAACAATTTAGTTAATTTCACACTTAATTTCAATATTTTGGTGAAATAGAAAAAAAAATACATCATGAAATTTTCATTTTTCTATAAGCTATTAATAAGAACACCAAATCATGTGAAATAATATTATTTTGTTAATGCAAAGATTCATATCCAAACACCTAATTAAACCTAAAACAGTCAAGAGTTGAATGAGAAATCAGATTCCTATAAATTAAATAGAAAGTTGATAATTGAACAAGGTGATAATCATTATTTATGACTAAGCCATAAGTCCATGTCTTTAATCTATGTTTTCTCAATATAGAATAATTATTTCTTAATAGTGTAATTATTATAAGAACTACACTTTTCTTAATAGTGTAATTATTATAAAAACTACACTTTCTTAATAGTGTAATTATTTGAAAACTACAATCTTAAGAGGAAACAGGTTTGAGATTTTTCTTGCTAACATTACTCAATGAATCATTGTATACCATAGTTCTTTTTTTTTTAAAAAATATTACTGATATTATTGTTGATTTAGTTAGGGTTTCTTTAGTGGGTGGCTCAATGCCTTTAAACATGAGGCATATGCCTTAGGCCCCTAAAATCGAAAGGAATTTTTTTTTTTTTGTAAAAATAAATTTATCTTAAGCTTTTTGTAGCAAAAACAATGAATTTTTAATTTGTTTCCAAACTCATTTTTATGGATCAATTTATAAATTTAACTTCCATATGGTATGCTTAAGATCATAAAATATAAAACTATTTTTATCAAAAAGAAAGAAATAACTTCAATCTCACGTCAAAAAAGTAATAAAAATTTATGCCTCTAACTTATTTTTGGATTTAGACCACTAATTAGATTGAACTGCCACTGAGTTTATTTTTTAATTATGTGTACTAACTAATGGTAAAATTTTCACATAAAAAAGGACGTACGTTGAATATTGATTAATTTTTATTTTATTCATATTTTTTTACTTGTCATTTGCTTTGAACCCTCTCTACACCACCTTAACACCAAAAGAGGTGTATTTATTACATTCAAATAGTTCTAGGAGGTATTAGGACATGTAAAGAAAATGTGTGTCCTTAAAATTTCGATCATATATCAAAAGAGTATTTATGTTTTTTTTAAAAAAAAAGAAATAATACGTAAAAACTTGATTATTTTTTTTTCATAACTTTTTTTTGGAATTCGTGGGTCCTAGGACGAAATAAAAATCGTTCTGTTTCTTTTAGTTAGATTCCTAACATGATGTATTGAATCTTTAAAAAAAATTGTGTTGTAGTTCATTAAATGTCCATTCTTAACACAGTTTTCGTTCTTTAATCCTAATAGTGTTTGTATAAATTCCTATGTCATAATAGAACATCAAAATCTTTGTCTATAACAAGCAAAAATGATCTTAAAAATTGAAGACTTCAGTTGCACCAATAAACTTAAAAGAAATATTGGTTTTACCCTAGTTTTATGAGTGATTTTTCTAGCACAAGGATAGCTCTACACTCATTAAGAGTGCGCTGTTAATTATATCTTTTTTATTGTCAGAGATAGATATACATGTATATGCACCCACACATATGAATGTGGGTAACACTACAAATAAATAGTTTTTAACGACGAAACCAATTATGTGTCTATATAACGATGGATTAGCAATGAATTAGTCATTTTGTTGCAAAAACTACAAACAATTTCTTGAGTTTTAACATCTGTAACGACCTGTTTAGTCGTTTTGAGCAGCAGATTTTATTTCTGGAAAAACTGTGTGAGTCGACGGAACACACGACGGACCGTCATGGACACGACGGGCCGTCGAGGGTGTCTCGTTCCAAAAGACTTGGACTTCTGAAATTTGGGTACTGAAATCGACTCTCTGAACTT
>NC_028637.1:13767698-13768528 GCF_001406875.1 Solanum pennellii | reverse complement strand
ATTCTTAGTTTAGTAATTTGATCATAGATGTTCTTGTGGTGATGACTTCCAGATTTTGGGAAAATAATAGATGTTGAATTTTAGAAGTTATTGAATTGTCTTTTATTAATGAGTTTAAGTCTTCCGCATTGCTTTATGTTGATATTAATTGAAATGTTAGGGTTTAGATTGGTTGGTTCGCTCACATAGGAGGGTAAATGTGGGTGTCAGTCGCGGCTCGGTTTTGGGTCGTGACAACATCGCAACGGATTGGCGAAGGAATTTGGTTTTTGTCACTAAATAATAGCAGGAAATTGTAACGACTTGATTAGTCGATTCGAGCAGTAAGATTAGTTTGATAAAAACTGACTGGGTCGACGGACCACGCGACGGACCGTCATGGTCACGATGGCCCGTGATGGATTCCGTCGTCCCATACTTGTGAATTTTCTTCTGCAACTTTTCTCATTACCCTCGACGACAGGTAGGACGAACCGTCATAGGCACGACGGACCGTCGAGGGGCTTCGTCCCAAAACACTTAAACACTGAACATCTGGGTACTGAGATCGACTCTCTGAACTTCCCGACGGAACTGCAGGACGGACCGTCGTAGGTACGACGGACAGTCACAAACCCTTTACAGAATTTGACTCTATGAACTTTGTGACGGACCTGCAGGACGGACCTTCATAGAGACGACGGACCGTAACAGGTTGCGTAACCTAACTGGGTCGGATTTCTGTTGAAAGTTTTTAAAGGGGTGTTTTGGACTATTCATGACAATCTTTATGAAATTAGTGGGGTAAGTTTAATAATTTATTTACTTGGAGGGTTAAAGGAGATAACCTT
>NC_028637.1:13757288-13767056 GCF_001406875.1 Solanum pennellii | reverse complement strand
GGATCGGAGTGTCACGTTCCGACACGTATGAATAATGGATCGGAGTGTCACGTTCCGACACACAGCATTAGTGGATCGGAGTGTCACGTTCCGACACGTAGAAATAGGGGATTGGAGTGTCACGTTCCGACAAGATAAGCATAAAGAGAAGAAATCTTGAATTAACTTAATATACTCGATTTCAAAGAATCTAATTCCCAAACGAGTATGGTGTGGAGGCTTGAGTCCTCGAAGATGTGCTTGAGTATTGTGGTCGGTTTTTCATTATTATTCCATATATATATTGCTTTCTATTTTGAGTTTGCCGATGATACCTACTCAGTACTTGTACTGACCCCTACTTTTATGTTATTCTTGTTGTTTTGTGGAGTGCAGCAAGTGCATCAGTGACTTCGTCTCGTCCGCAACTCTATCCTGTATTCAGCACGTCAGATTTCAGGGTGAGCTATTGTTCCTACCTCGGACTGGATTCTCTCATTCACGTCTTGATGTCCTTGAAGCTCAGACATGGACTATCGTTTTATTCTTTATTTTAGTTCTTAATTACTCTTAGACTTAGAAATTTGAGGATAGATGTTATTTATGTGATGACGTCCAGATTTTGGGGATGATAAGTAAAATATTTAAGAAGTTTATTTAATTGGTTATATTAATGAGTTTTGGTCTTCCGCATTATATTATGTTATATATACTGGTAAACGTTGGAATTAAATTTGTTGGTTCGCTCACATAGGAGGATAAGTGTGGGTGCCACTCGCGGTTCGTTTTGGGTCGTGACAGAAACTTTGGCACCTTAAATTTTGATACGAATTTTGCAACAAAGTAGGTGTTAAAAATTTAATAATATATTGTGACAGAATGAATGACGAAAATGTTTTGCTCGAATTCTAAATATATTATAATGGAATTTAAATTATGTAATGACAGAAATTTTTGTCTCTACAATTTAATGTAGATAATTATATTTGTTTGTAGCGACGGATGTCATAATCCATCACTAAGTTGTTGCTAGTTTATTTACCAAGTCGCACTCTTCAGTCCATAGAAAACACAAAAAGAAAAAAATATTACAATCCCTAAAAAATAAGGTTTTCTAGCAAGAGCAGCAGCTGAGAGATTCTCCCATCTATAAGGTATTGCTCTCGTCCCTTCTCCTTTCGATTTCTCCCCTCTCCTTCTCCTTTCAATTGCTCCTATCTTAGGTGAAAGGTGAAATTTCTCTTGTCTCCTTCATCTTTATGTTAAAGGCGAGCTTCTGCTTTTGGTAATTTCTCTTTTTTTAATCTGTTCGGTGAGCTTCTAGTGCGGTGAAGAGGAGGATGTTGACTTCTATTTGGTGAAAAATAACTCGGGGAAGAGGATGGGGTTATCAGGGAAGACCATTAGTCTTCTGGAGACTTTCTTGGATACGTCATGTTAAGCTAATGATGCACACATAATGAGATTCTTGTATCTATTTATTGTATGTTCTCTTCTGACTTGCCCTTTTAGTTGCTACCCTTTTTTCAAAACAACAACTAGTTAAAAAGTCTTTATGTTTTTCTTAGAACACCTAATGATAGTGTATTCAAATAAAGAGTATACTAAGTACTTCCTTACAGATTTGATGCTTATTTGGTTTTACATTGCTTTTCGCAACATAGAACTTTTGATATTTTCTAACACAAATTCTCTTTCCTTCCTTTTTCGAACATGTGCTATGTGTTAGGTTGTTGGGTTTTAAGAGAGAACCCATTATTTTAACTTATCAGGAAAAAAGAGGAAGAGTTAACTTATCATTTTGCTCCACTTCTTCATCCTCATCTTGTGCTTCGTCATCTTCTGCCTCATCATCTTCAGCCAATTTGGCGATATCATCGACTACATCATTATCATCTACCACATCAATAGGTTCTAGGTCTATTAGTTCTGACTGATGGGCATAACTTTCACTTAATCATTCCCCACGAAAGAGGTTTCAAAAATTATGTATTTCCTTCATGCAACTTTATACGTAAGATCAACTCATCAAGCTTTTCATCAACCTGAAAAAATAAAACAATATAGCTTTTGAAGAATGACATAGATTGGCATAAAATCTCAAGACAACTAGTTAAATTTAATACACTTGGAAAAATATTTACCTCTTCTTCTTCCTCCTCAACTGGAGGAAGCCAAAGTGGCCCGCCTATTGAGCAATTTATTCTCCTTGCTTTATGCACTCGTTGGTAGAGAAAATTTCTGGTTCCATCTGGCTAAAATATAGGAATTTTGTCTCTATAATACTGAACAAATGATATCTCTTGGTATTTTCTTGATCAGTTATACATAAAAATGTCAATTTCTTATAATAAAAAAAGGTCACAAAATCAGAAAATTGAATTTGTTACTGACCTATAGAATTAAATTTACTATTTTGAGGTATTAAATATTACTTTAAAAAAAAATTTAAGTGGACTGAATTAGACGAATCAAAGTAAATATTCAGTGACTTAATATACCTGCCAATTTTTCTAAATAAACAATCGCATTAATTTTTACTCTTTTTCCACGTTTATTTATGTGATATTAACTTTTTTAGGTTATTCTAAAAGAAAGTCTTCTCATAGTCCTATATTTATTTTTCACTTTATTATAGATAATTCTTCAAATCATTTTGATCTCATTTATCCTTAAAATTATTCCTTTCTTATTTTTGTAAATGTATTCAAGTTTCTAAACCTTCAAAAAAAAATTCTTGAAGAGCAAATTAATTAAATTTATCAATATTATTTATGAATTCTTATGATGAGAAAAATAAAGAACTAATATAAAAAAAAGACATATTTTAACTCTAAATTTTAATAAAATAATTTATAATGACATTAATATCTAAGATTTCTTTTACATGTCACATTTCAATTTCCTTTTCATTTTAAATTTTTTTATGTCAAATTATATCGTGTCATGTAAATTGATACGTAGAAGAAAATAAGGACCCTTCATAATTAATTTCCTCAACCCACCCACCCCCTCACCCACTCCATATTACATTTCTATAAAATTTAATTTAAGAAGAAAACCTCTCCCCCTTCTTCAGTTCCCTCTCTCACTCCAGGGTGATGAATTGGAAGACTTCAAAATCATAAAATTTGTGTTCAGCAGGTGAAGGATAAAGTGTGCTCAAAAGGTATTTGATTATTTTTTTTTGGATGTTTACAGTAATAATTTTAGTTCTTGATAAGCTTAATATTTAGTTCCTTGTTCTATTTAAAATATCAAATCTTTCTCAATTGGGGGATGTTAATTTTGTGAAATAGAAACCCTATCTTCCTCTTTGTACTTTTTTGGGGGTAGATGTTGATTTTATGTGGATTTTGGAATGTTAAAAAACCCTATTTACCTTTCTTTGTTTTTTTGGTGTTTTTTAGATGTTGATTTTACTGCATGACATTTATTTTGAGTTGAGGGGCAATCGAAAAACAACTCTCAAACCTCACAAACAAAGTTAGAACTAAAATAATGTGTTCATGCTATCCTTTCTAGACTTATGGAAACATACTTTCTGTCTTGCTAGTAGAAATTCTTGTTTGCTAACGAATTAGTCCAGGTAACATAAAGATGTATATATGTTGTACATGATCCTGCCTCATTTATGAAGAAGAAACTAGAGAAGCATCATCCAATTTGGGATTCATAAGTTAATTTTTATTTCGATGTTATGTTATGTGTTGATTTCCTTAGGAGATGTTGAAACATTAAGTGGAAACTTACTTTTTGTCTGGTTAGTAAAGATTTCTTACTTGTTAAGGGATTAGTCCAAGTTAGAATAGAAGTATGTTGAACATGTTTATTCCTTAAGAAGAAGCATCACCCAATTTAGTATTCGTGAGTTGATTTTGAAGTTATGTTGTGTGTTAAATTATCTTAGTTGATCTTCAAGTATTGATGGAAACTCAGTTTTTTTATGGTTAGTAGAAATTTCTTGTTTGCTAAGGGATTAGTATAAGTTAGACCGATAAGTATAGGTATGTTGGACATCAATACTAAAAAAACATTGTTTAGCGACGGATACTAGCAACGAATTTTATTACGTCAATATATAATGACGGATTTGCAAAGGAATAGACATTTTGTTGCAAGAATTGCAAAAAAAAATTGTAGTTATGACATAGCGACGGATTGGCGAAGAAATATTTGTTTGGTCTCTAAAAATAAGAGCAAAATTTTGGCTCCGTAGTTTTCACAATCAATTTGGCAACCAAGAAAGTGTGACCAATTTAATTAATATTCGCGATGAAATAATGATGGAGAAAACGTTACTAAACATAAACATATATTTTTATAAAATTTTATTTATATTGTGAGGAAAAATCCGTCTAAAATTTAATCTAAATAAATATAATTTTTGCTAGCAACGGATATTAAAATCCGTCACTATGTTTGTTGCAAAGTTATTTTTTTACTATGCTAAATCACTTCACTTTCAATTTTCAGAAGAATCTCTCAACTCTCAAAGTAAAGACTATGTAAGCTCTCTGATGAAACTTTCCTTTGCTGATGGCTAAAACTCCCATCTCATTCAATCTTCATCTCAAAGTAAGTGCTTTAACTCTCATCTCCTTAAATCTTCCATCTTGATCTAAAAAGTGAGCTCTCTAACTATCATATCTTTATCTCTTATGGGTTTGTGAAAATTGTAGTTTTTAGCTCTCAAATCTTTTCATTTAATTTAGTTTGAAGTAATATTGAGATGTGTTGAAATAGTGGTTTTATCAATGTCACTATTCTGAAAATAGTCTTGAAAATACTTTCAACTCTTTCCATTTCCTTTAGCTTGAAGTAAGTTTGTGTTGTTCTGAAAATAGTGATTTTAAAAGTTTGGGTATTCTGAAAAGAGGTTTTTTCGAAGTAAGATTTTCTGAAAAATTGGGATTAGGGTTCAGCATTACAGTGATTTACTTTTATTTTCTTTTGTGAATGTAAATTGCACACTGATTTGCATAATTTTGTTTTTTTTATTGCGGCTAGCTTTAATTTTTTGTGACTACTAACTATTGCTTTACTCTCACCGCTTAAAGGCATCTCTTTTTCTCCCCCTCCCACAACTACCTAATAGTATCTTGTAGTTTTTCATTTTCAATAAGAAAATTTTTCTGTAAATGATTGAATAAATGTGAAGGGTGCAAGATCTGGTATTTGCTCTTTTTGGGAATTGTTTTGGTGGTTTGGGAAGGTTAAAAGTGGTCATTGGGAGAGTTAGGATTTTGCAAGACATTTCTATTTTTTTTTTGAGGGGCTGCATTTCTTAAAGTCACTCGAAACTTTTGGAATATAAGATTGAGTGACATACATATTTTTGTCATTGTTCAAGGGATTGTAAAAATTATTTTTCTGCTGTTTATTGTTAATAATTTCCTCATAATTTCGTTTGGGTTCCCGATATGTGTTATGCTTCAAATTAATTGAAGCAATACTACTATCGTCATTTTCCTTAGATTGCAAAGGAATTCTATCAATAGAGTTAGGAACTTGACAAGAATGGTGATTAGTTCATCTTTTTGATAAATAATATTACTATTATATTGAATCTAGCTTAGATGTTTCTTCTGTGGTAATTTTGGTTTTACGATTTAAGAACCTTTTCCTTGTATGATACATGACTTCTTTTCTATTTTGTAATCGGTATTCTGATGTTGTTTAGCTGAGAATCTATGAGAACAGTCTCTTGCATTTGGGTGAATAAGATACAAGCATATGACATAAAACATAGAAGCAATTTTAAGTAAGCATAACAGTAATTTTGAAAAAAATTAGGCATATTTATATAATCAACCAAATGAACAAGCAGAGAAGATCATGTAAAATAGCACATTGAATATGGTGCTATAGGTGAAAGAGAAGGATCACACAACATCGATTCTCATAATAAGATCAATCACATACTCTTCATGAAATTATAAATAACAAGTTTTGTTGTGGGGCTTAGTTTATACACTAAAGGCTAGGCTAAAAGTGTTAATTACACTGATTTGGTATGTTATTATCATTTGTGAATACGTTTTCTTGACGATAAGTAATTGAGACTCCATGATCAATGTTATTGGCTAAAGACTTATGTTAAGTGCTTATGCAACTCAAGACAACAACTAATTCATATTTATTGTTTAGTTGTTATTTGTTTCTATTGTTCTTGTGAATCACCAAGACGTCTGATGCTTAAATATTCCAGGTATCTATTACTATAACATTATACTTAGTATTTGGTCGTCTTTCACTTGAATTAAGCCTTGATCTTTATTTTTGCCACTTGATTTTTCTATAGATATACTCTGAAGGTAATTGTAATAATAATCGTCATCAGGAAGAATAGTGGTAATCGCCAAAGATTGGTATTCTAAACTTTAACTTCTTCTTTGGTCTTAATTGCTAGAGAAATATAATCTGGACTTTAACTTCTTCATAGGGTTTATAATTGACGAATTGTTGTACTTATAGAGGAAACTCATGTGATTGTCTTACAAGCTGTCTTTTTGAAACAAATATTCCTTATTATTCTGCTAGTATTTTTTGGTAGACAGACTGATCTGCCAATGTAATTAGGTATTTTAATTTTATAAGATTTACTTAAACTCTACCTTAAGCTAAAAGTGTGTGCCAATTTGTTGTATGACTTATTGCACCTTGTTCTTTGAAGTAGTGTTGCTAATGTTTTTCTCTAATTGAAGGACTTGAGATTCATATTTTAACTAGGTAGTATTAGTATGTTGGCTGAAATTAGAATGTTTTAGTATCTTGATTTGTATTAGAATGCTTCAATATTTTGAAAGTTGACTGAAATTAGAATTCGTTAATAAGGAAAACTTTTTTCTAGCTAAGTTAGTTTTGAAAAGCTATTAAGCTTCTTTTTTTCCAGCTTTACCTATAAATAATTTCAGCAACTTATTTTGTCATGCCACTGTGTATATTGTGGCAAAATTTTGAATATAAATGAGAATCAATGACTTTCCAGTATGCATGTTCTTAAAAATGTGTTTGTTATTGGAAGTAGTCCTCGATCAACTTGTGTTTGTTACTAAATGTTTGATTTATTTAAACATGAATAGGTACATGAATAATCTAGAGCATAGTTAGATGTTTTAGTGGTTTTATGGTTGAGGGGCTATAAAAACAAGTTTTATAGATGGCATTGATAAATTTATCCAATATGAATGTTCTCAAATGAATCACATGAGTGATGATAAAGTTAGATGTCCATGTAAAAAGTGCCACGACTTTAGATACTTGGAAGTTTAAATTGTTAAACATTACCTTTATAAGTCTTGATTTGTTGATGACTATTTTGTCTGGAAGCATCAAGGGGAAAGATAATTGATCAATGATATTGCTTCGGGTCAATATTTACATGGTAGTTCTCAGCCTGAATTAGAATATGATATCCCATACCGGCAAATGATCTGACTATATTCAATATTTCATTCTCTTAAAAGGCTAATCCCCTTTACTAATTTGTTTCCTTTTTTATATAATCTCTTTACTATATGGTTAAACATAATGCCAACTGTTTCCTCCCTATATTGGCAGGCATAAGTTATTCCATATAATATGATAGCTTTTTTGGAGGCTTTTTTAAATATTTTAGCACATTTTCACTTGATTGGAAAATACATTAGTAATAAACTTATTCGTTGTAAGTTGTAAGTATCTTCAAGTTGAATGTACTGCAATCAGCTTGAAAAGTTTTGTATTTACTACATGTCCAATTAATGGTTTTCCTTGTTTATTTGCTTTAAAAATATTAGATGGTAAGCCTAGAGTACATGCACCTTTGCTTTATTTATTTTTAAAAAAAATCTTAGTAGTGATAAGCAGCATATAAAATGCATAAAAGTATGTTCATTAGTTTGGGGGTAAAGCATTTGAGTTAAACAAATTAGCTAAATAGTTAAACTTTCATGTAAGAGGTTTGAGTTTTTGTGCTAGCAAAGCATCTGGTGTTGCTTCTGTCCATAAATATAAAATGCTGATTGTTGGGACCATTTCCCAAACCTTTTTGATGATTTTATAACCTCTCCAAATATATCAACTTTCATAGGCTTGCTTCAGTGTCTGAGGCATGACCCATTTCAATCCAAAAGTTGTACGGAAGAAGATCCAAGCTTCATAGCACCAGTGTGAGTTTTTTTGCATAGGTTGTCTTGGGTTAGACATGTCCTTCTTACAAATGTCAAGTGTTTGGTTTCCTATTCATTAGAAACTTACATAGTTGACCAATATAAGGAAGAATCATGTCCAACATATATAGTTCTCGGCTAACTAGGACTAATTCCATAATAGGCAAGAAATTTCTAGTAGCCAGACAGAAAGTAAGTTTTCACTTCATGCGTCAAGTTAAGGAAATTTAACACACAACTTAACTTTGGAATAAACATCAACTCCAGAATCCCACATTGTGTAATGCTTCATCGAGTTGTGTCTTCACATATACGGAAGGAGCACATCCATCATACTTCTTGGTCTAACTTGGAGTTTTCCTTTATAAGCATGAAAATCCTATAAGTAAGCTGCATGTCACCCTCTTCTAATAGTACATCAGAAAACATAACTGTCCTCAGGTGATTAAATGTGATATCCGAGAACCATGAAGCAATCTCATCAACAACCTCATGGGGCACATGTTCGGAATAATCCCCATCACTAACGATACATAATCATTCTTCTTGTAGCACAAATGTTTGGGGTCATATATCCCAAAAAAGGTTTATTGAAATAGTAGTATTAGTTGTACCAGAGTTAAATTTAGAGCAAAACATTTGTACTAAAATTTAATACAAATATTGTTTTTATGTACACTACCAAATGACTGCTTTAGTATTGAAGGAAGTGTCAAGTGTTATCTATTGATTCATAATGTTACAATAAACACGTGTCATCCATATAATATTTTGATGAAAGGACTCAATAGTATAAATTTCTTTGACAATAAGTATAACATTACTAATTTAAACTCCTAAGTTATCTTAAAATTCTATACAAAAACTACTTTATATGTGTTTGATTCAAACTTAGCCAGACAATTTTATATTAAGAGTTGCAAATTAAAGAAATCAATGCAAATGTCATCTACAAAGTATACACCTTTTATTTATTGTTAGAGTTGAGACATGTTTGTTTGTTGTTAGTATAGCGTATACTCTGATCGTACCAATTCTGTTCTTATTTAATTTCTACGGATTATCAACCTACAGATGAACACAGACTAATTTTACCTTCTCCTTATCGACTTAGAAACCTTGCCATTCTTTTGACTGATGACATGTTAAATAGGCCGTCTTTTTGAAATGTTGTAAGAACTTGTGAACTTTCTAAGAATTGGCTATATACTTGTCATAGAATTCCACATGAGGAATTTTATTAAACGGTCTGGGAAACAGTAGAGGAATTGACATCCCCTACCATTGGATTTATTCCCATTATCGAATGTTTCCTCAGGTTTCATATAAGAATAACACTCAAAGTTACCTGTAACGACCTGTTTAGTCGTTTTGAGCAGCAGATTTTATTTCTGGAAAATTGGCTGAGGAAACGGACCACACGACGGAACGTCACAGGCACGACGGACCGTCGCAGGGTCTCGTTTCAGCATACTTAGAAATTCTGAAATTGGGTACTGAAAATCGACTCTCTGTAATCGGTGACGGACCTGCAGGACGTGCCGTCACATCCACGACGAGCCGTCGTAAGCTCCCGTTGCAAAACACTTCAACTCTTGAGAAATTGGTACGGGAAACGAGTCTCTGACCGTCAGGA
>NC_028637.1:13687184-13746377 GCF_001406875.1 Solanum pennellii | reverse complement strand
AATTTGAGATAGATGTTCTTGTGATGATGACTTCCAGATTTTGGGGAATTAATAGATGTTGATTTGTTTTATTTAATGAGTTTAAGTCTTCCGCATTATTTTCTGTTGATATATGTTAAAATGATAAGGGTTAGATTTGTTGGTTCGCTCACATAGGAGGGAAATTGTGGGTGCCAGTCGCGGCCCCGGTTTTGGGTCGTGACATTACCCTCGGCAATACTAGTATAAAGGTATGTCCTAATGTGGATTGTTTTATATATTTGCTTGACACAAACCAGTGATTCTTCTTCGAGTTTTTTTCTTCACAGATGAGGAAGAATCAAGTCCAACATATCCCTTAGGAAAAAAAAAATCCTACTAACCATACAAAAAGTAAGTTCCCATTAAATACTTCAAGCTCGCATAAGAGAATTTAACACACAATATCACTTCAAAATAAAAATTAACTCAACAACCCCAAATTGAATGATGCTTCTTCGAGTTTCTTCTTCACAGACGAGGAAGAATCATGTTCGACATAAATAGTACTCGATCTAACTTGGACTATTCCCTTAAAATGAAAGAAATTCCTACTACTTAAAAAGTAAGTTCCCACTAAATGTTTTAATCTCCCTAAGATAATTCAACACACATCATAACTTCGAAATAAACTACCAAACTCTCAAATCATACATTATTTAAGAACAAGCATGAAATGTAAAAACATTCTTTGTACCCAAACAAAGTATTCAAAACATTCATCCAGGTTCACAATTCTATGTTTCCATGTAGATAAAATCTTTATAGTACCTTAATGCAAAGGCAAAACACAACTTTACTGCCCCATCAACAAAACGTCTCGTATCTGTTTGCACATCCAAAACAGTTTAGCCAAAGATTATGAAGGATTGTGATAACGATACTAATCAACAAGATTCACAACTTCTGCTTTAGATGATTCCCGTTGAAAATTTGTTATCTCCGCTAGTACTTTGAGAGATTTTTTATATTCTATTTGACAGGGCTTGATTTCAATTTTGACAAGTGCTGGAGACTTTGCCAATAAAACCTTGGTAAGCTGCATTTCACCCTCTTCTTATAGTTCATCATAAAACATAACTATCCTCAAATGATGTCCGAGAAGCTTGCAGGAATCTCTTCAACAACCTCTTGAGGCACAGGTTTGAAATAATCTCCATCATTAACGATACACTCGTAAGAAAAATCAAGAAACAACCATCAAATTCATTACATACGAATATAAAAATATGGAAAATATAGAGAGAAATAAAAATTAATGACAAACTGAAATTCAATTTCTTCCAAATTTGGAGAGCACCATCGCATGCAAAGAGCAAACGAAAGCTCAAAAAACTCTCCAAGAGTAATACAAGATATGAATGGGCGTTTGAGACTATTAAGAACTAATGGAAGCCTTGTTGGTATAAATTTAGTTGATCCAATATCGACCTATGAATAAAAAACAAAAATCAAAATGCCAAGAAGTAAAGTACATGTATGGAAATACAAGTACAATGAAACAACATTACCTCAAAATTATCTTAGCTGAAATACTAGAGAGCAATAATAGACGAAAAAGTATTGTCAAAATTATCTTTTTCGTCTAGAACTAATTCTTTAGGCTCATACAGAACATTGGAAAGTAGAGGAACATTTTCTAGATATATCAACTGTATATCGCCACAAAAGACAAATGACCTAAGAGAAGGAGCATTAATACTCAAGAGGTACGGATTGTCAATGTCTTTTAGAATCAAATCTCCAGCAACGGGCAATAAGAGATCAAACATTCAAACATATCAGAAGATAATATTACAAATTTTAATTTTAGGTTAATCATCTTATTAAATAACTGAAAGAAGCATGGAAGATGTATTTCACATCCCATGAGATACAAATGCCTCAACGCTGAACAATAAAAAAGAAGTAAGAGATCTTGTATGGTGGATAAGTAAATGGAAGTTTATGAACAAAATGTTTGAATGAAATTTGTATCGAGCAAATGTATCAAATGATCAACATTATGACATACTTTTTGACTTGATATTTCAAGGGTAACTTTCAATATTGTTCCAATATGAAACCTGAAGAAACAATCGAGAATGGGAATAAATGGAATGATAGGGGATGTCAAGTCCTCTGGCGTTTCCCAGAACGTTTGATCAAATTTCACATGTGGAGTTCTACGACAAATATATTTCCAATCCATTGAAAGTGTACTAGTTCTTACCACATCCTGAAAAGACAACCTATTTAGAATGTCAATGATTAAATGAATGGCAAGGTTGCTTAGTTGATCAGGAGAGGTAAATGTAGTCTTTGTTCATCTGGAGGCATGATAATATGTAGAAAATAAACAAGAAAATCGTTGGTAAGGTCAGTGTATGTGCTACACGAACAACAAACAAATGTTTTTCACCATATTCAACTAACTTGTCACACCTCTAACAATAAAAGAGAAGGTGCATAATTTGTAGATGGCATATGCTTTGATTTCTTTAATTTTCAACTCTTGATGTAGAATTGTCTTGTTTAGGTTAAATTAAATACATCTATAGTATTTTTTCATAAAATTTTAAGAGAATTTAGAAGTTTAAATTAGTGATGTTATACTTATTGTAATAGAAAATTATAATATTGAGTGTTTACATCAAAATACTATATGAATGACATATGTTTGTCGTAACATTATAAAATAACAGACAACACTTTACACTTTCCTCAACACTAAAGGAGTCATTTGGTAGTATATATAAAAATAATATTTGTATTAAATTTTAGTACAATGGTTGACTAAAAATTTAACTCTGGTACAATTAATAGTAGTATTACAATTAACCTTTGATGGGATATATAACCACAAACACTTGTGCTACAAAATGCTGAAAATATTAATATAGTGAAGTACACACTTAATTTTAATATTGTGGTGAAAGGCGACTTAGAAGAATCTCATGGCTGCCGCTATCTCTCCCCAGTCTCAAACTATGGGAGAGTTATACTTAACAATAACTATGCATGTCCTATGTACTATAATCCTACAACACTAACAAAAACAAACTTGAAACCTATTTTAAATAATATACGGGGAACCAACTGTACTTTTTTGTCCCTGGACCAGAATTTCAATTGTTAAACATCTCTTGATAAAGTTTAGAAGATGCTACGAAAACTACAGATAAGGGCCAAGAATATCAAGAAGGTGATATATGTGTAATTATATGTGAAGATCAAGTTAGTTCGAATGCAGATAAAGGGGTCGCGAGTGTAGGGAGTGAACCTACAGATACAACAAATGATAAGATTGGACTTCAAGAAAAGACAACTAATTCAAAGGCTTTTGTTGTTGCCGTCGCAAGTCGCTTCTTGAAAGCTATTTATTGAAGATGTAGCCATTAATACAACTCCTACTTTTGTGGTACAATTAAAAGAACATGGACAGTCTAATATAGTCGATAAAGCAGGGGTAACAGTTGATGTTGGAGCTCAAATTTGTTCTATAGGAGACTCTCAAATGAAGCCTCAGCTTGCTCCTAAGTTGAATATGGTTAACTCTCGTACTTTAACGATTGTTTCAATCTCTAAAGTTACTTCGACAAATAATTTGATCACTTCAAGTGGGCAAAAAGGTGTTACAAGTGAGAGTCAATGGACCAACCAGAAGGAAGAAGCGGATGACCATGTCACAAGTCAATAAAAATTGAGCCTTGAAGCACCAATTTTTGTGCCTAAGGGTAGTGGCATTACTAGTGGTTCATCCTCATTACATATAGGGCGACAATTCGTTTTAACAGGTACTAATGTTCAAGAAGTTTCAGGCTCTCACAAAGAGCTTCTTAATGCCTTGGTGAGTTCTAATGTTAGAAAGTGGAATCCTCTTACGCCTATAATACAAACAAACAACTACAAGATGAGGAAACCTTTGAGCAAAGTGAAGAAGAGGATATTTTGAATTATTGTTTTGCTAATGCAGCTAGGGATGCAGATATTTCTCCTAGGCAACAACGGAACAACAAAACGAAGTATGGAAGAAAAAATAGTTGGGATGGTAGGATGACTGGGAGTTTTTCCACGACACCTACCGATGTGACTGGCAACGCAGAATCACATGACAGTACCAACAACTTTAACGAGACCCAATAAATCTAAGAAGATTTGATGAACTATCAAAAAAATTTTGACAAATTTAAAGAGGAAGACAAGAGGGAAACACTTCAAGTTTGTTTAGAAGGGTAATCTATTTCTTTAAGTTCACACTTTTGTAAATGAAGTTTGAGTTTAATTACTCAAATTTTATCATGTCTTTTCTACTTTCGTACTACTTAATCATCCTCATTTATATTATCATCATAGAGTTTATTATAAACTTTGTGATGATCATAGAATACTTAGTTCTCTCTAGCTCATATTTCTTCGTGCGGGTTAATTAGTAGAGGTATTGTACCTCATTAGAATTGGTAAGGTAAGGTCTAGCCCTCTTTCTTGTATTTATCTCTGTTGAGGTTTCCTTTTAATCATATCAATAACAAAATGCCGCTAGACACTGTCTAGTGTTATAAAATAAAATAAAAGATAATTAAAAAAAATATTTTTTGGTGAAACAGAATAAAAAATATATCATGAAATTTTAATTTATATATAAGTTATTAATAAGAACACCAAAATCATGTGAAATAATATTATTTTGTTAATTTAAATATTCATATCCAAACCCATAATTAAACCTTAATCCATCAATACTTGAATGAGAAATCAGATTCCTATAAATTAAAAAAAATTGTATATAATTGAACAAGGTGATATTCATTATTGAAGACTAAGCCATAAGTCCATATGCCTTTAATCTATGTTTTCTCAAGATAGCAGAATTAGAATTTCACAAATATTTTACTTTTTCTTAATAGTGTAATTATTTGGAAAACTATATTTTTTCTAAATAGTGTATTATTTCAGAAACTACAATCTTCATAGGAAAGAAGTTTGAAATAACTTAATTTGTTGCTACCATTACACAATGNTATAATTTATGATCATAAAAAATAAAACTATTTTATCAAAAATTAAAAAAAAACTTGGATCTCGCATTTAAAAAAAATTAATTAAACTTTAGGCCTCCAAGTTATTTTTGGCGAATAACGTCATCTGATAAGATATCCTTAGCTCGAATATTTCAGTTAGTACTATAAATAAAGGATCACCTCTGCACTTTTTCAATATAGAAATATAAAATCACGAATGAAGCGATGTTAACTCTTGTGGTACCTCTACTCATAAGATACATTGTCAATTCTTTTGGATATTGTATAAGGTCCAGCATATCGGGGTCTAAGTTTTCCCTTCTACCAAACCTCATTACGCCCTTCATAGGTGAAACTTTTAGATATACCCAATCATTCACCTCAAACCCCATCGTCGTCCTCCTAACATCTGCATAGGACTTTTGACGACTCTGTACCATTTTCAATCTCTCTTGAATCACATTAACCTTGTCCATGTCTAGGTGAACTTGATCTGGTCCTATCAATTCACCAACATCAAACCACCCAATAGGAAATGTGCATCTTCTCCCATAAAGATCTTCATATGAAGTCATGTGGACTTTCAAATAGTAACACTCTTTCTAAGAGAATTCAATAAGACGTAGGTGATCATCACAATTCCCCTTTCAAATCAATCACACAAGCTTTCAACATGTGTTCTAATGAGTGGATGGTACGCTCTCACTGTCTATCCATTTGACGATGAAAAGCAATGCTTAAGTTCACATTTTGACCTAAACCTTTCTCGAAATATTTGTAGATGTGAGCATTTATTTGTGCACCTCTATATGAAATAATGGAGACCAAAAATCCATAAATTCTTACCACTTCTTGAATGCATAACTTAGCATAATCCTAGAATGAATTAGTAGTCTTTACCGAAATAATGTGGGTTGATTTTTTCATTATATTGACAATCACCCAAATATAATCATGATGTATGTGAGATCTTAGCAAGCCTGTGATAAATTCCATATAAATTATCCTCCACATCCATTGCGGATGTTTTGTATTCTATGCCAACCCTCTAGATTTTTGGTGCTCTACTTTCACAAGCTAGCAATTCGGGCACTTGGCAACAAACTCAACAATGTCCTTCTTCATACCTTCCCAAAAATATACCTCACTTAAATTGGGGTACATCTTGGTGGAACCGCATGAATGAAATAGCAAGAGCTATAAGCCTCCCCTATGATCCTCTCTTGGAGTCCATCCAACACATAATCTACCTTGGTACTTCAGCACACTATCTCCCCTTATTCAAAAGCCAATACTTTTTGTTTATATAAATTTGCCTTCAAGTGAAGCAAAATGTGGTTTTAGTCTTGCATTTCTTACACCTTAGACACTATTGATGATTCAAGCTTATTAGTCACCACTATCCCTCCTTCTGTGAAATCCATAAGTCTTACTCCTAAGCATGCAAGTCTGTGCACATCTTTAAGTATATCCCTCTTTTCTTCCTTAACATGGGCGGTACTCCCTATATATAAACAGTTTAAGGCATCAACACATCATCCTTACATGGGTGATAAAGAATACACATGCCATAATCCTTGAGTATGTCTAACAACCTCCTTTGTCTTAGATTGAGCTCTTTCGAGGTGAACATATTGTAGGATCTTGTGGTCAGTGAATATATACACATGAATGATGTAAGAATAGTAATACCAAATCTTAAAGGAAAAAACCACAAAAAATAATTCTAAGTCATGGGTTGGGTATTTCTTCTAATAAACATTCTACTATATCTTGCCTTTTTGCATTAACACACAACCAAAACTAACTCTTACATCACAGTACATCACAAAATCCTGAGTACCCTCCGGTAAAGTCAAAATCGAAGATGTAGTCAACCACTTTTTCAATTCCTAAAAGCTTTTCTCGCAAGCTCCAGACCATTGAAACTTTAATGTCTTCTAAGTTTACTTGATCAAGGAAGACAAGATAGATGAAAACCCCTAAAAAATTCTATAGTAGCCTGCTAAACCCAAAAAACTCTTAATATCGGTTGGAGACGTGGGTCTAGGCCAACTCTGAACTACTTTTATGTTTTGGGTATCAACTCAATTCCCATAACCAGAAAGTATGTGTCCCAAGAATAACATACTTAAGCAAAAATTGACACTTGGATATCATGGCATATAGGTCCTTTTCTTTCAACGTCTGAAGTACTATTGTGAGGTAACTAGCATGATATTTTTCATTCTTTCAATAGATTAGTATGTCATCAATGAAGATGATAACAAACATATCGCAGTAAGGTTTGAAGATTGTTCATAAGATCCATGAACGCTGCTAGTGCATTGGTCAACCTAAAAGACATAACAAAAAACTCATAATGCCCATATCTTGTTCTAAAGGCTGTCTTTGGAATGTTACATTCTACAATTCTTAACTGATCATTGAAAGATCTGGGATCAATTTTCGAGAAGCAGTTGGCACCCTAAAGTTGCATAAAAAAATTATATATCCTTGGAAGAGGATACTTATACTTGATTTTAACCTTATTTAATTGGCGAAAGTCTATAGACATCCTGAGGGAACCATCATTCTTTCTCACAAACAAGACCGGAGCGCCCCTAGGTGAGACACTTGGTCGAATAAAATATTTATCTAACAGATCTTACAACTGTTCTTTCAACTCTTTTAACTCTGCTGGTGCCATTCTATATGGTGAAATAGTGATAGCACGAGTATCTAGAATGATATCCAAAGTCTAGTTCTCGTAGAGGAGGGACTCCGGGTAGATAATAAGGAAAAACTTCTGCAAAAACTTTTACTGTAGTAACTTACTGAAGGTAAGGTACCTCAACACTTGAGTCATTAACTCGGAGTAAGTGATATGTACATCACTTTGAAATGAACTTCGTTGCGTTAAGGTACAAAATAAAATTACCCTTGTACAATGTTGAACTATTACTCCACTCTAAGATTGACTCATTAGGGATTTGAAATTCGAAAACTCGAGTTCTACAGTCCATTAATCCATAAAAGGCAATAAGTTAGTCCATACCTAGAATGACATCAAAATCTACCATGTCTAACTCTTCTAGATCATCCATGGTGCTCTTGTAATTGATAGAAATAGGAAAATCACGATAGACTCTTTCCGCTAGACTCTCCAACAGAACCAAAAATAAAGTTCACAAAGTTTCGTAGTAAGAATCTCAAATTGATTTTGCAATATAAGTATTTAGAAAACATAAACTTGATCCTGGGTCTAGCAAAGCGTAAGCATCAAAAGTAAATACTTTTATCATACCCGTGAGAACATCAAGAAAGTTCTCTTTCTCTAGGAGCCTATTGTTGCATAGAAACTGTTTTCCCCTACGCCAGTACCAGAAGTGGATCCTCTAGGTGCTGTTGTGACTGGTGGAGCAACTCATAAATATTGAGTTTTATTGCCCAGACTTCCACCACGTTGCTTATTCTTAGGGCACTCTCTCATGAAGTGACCCTTTTCACCATAGTTGAAGAAAACTCTATGGCCTAAACGATATTTACCTGGGTGGGTTCTACCACACATAGCACATGCACAAACCCAACTACCCCTGTGCCACACTTTCTTTAGACTGTGCTGGCCTAGATCATTATATTTGAAAATTTCAGCCATGGTAGTCACCTCTGTTTCTAGGATCAGGTGTACTACATGATGATGGTGCATGCCCTTCGTGTTTCGGAATATGTAACTAATTCAAACCACGTTTATACAGCCCAGACTCATTCCCTATCATGGATTTCTTGTTTTATACTTTTCTCTGTCCTTCAGCTTCTCCTTGTCAACTTTATTCACATAAACCATATATTTTCATGTCCACGATTAGCATTTCCTCTCTTGTTTCATTACTAGATAAACAACCCAAGCCAGCGACAAACAAACTCAATCTTCTCCTTATATCATTTACCATATTACGAGCATAGCGAGACAATTGGGTGAATTTCAGTCCATACTCATGAACACTCAAGGAGTCCTGTTTCAAAGTAAGGAACTCCAATACCTTTGCCTCCATCATTTTTTAAGGGAATAACTACCCCAAGAAAGCCTCTTCAAAACAAGCCCATCTTAGATTTGGTGCATACTCATTTGTGCCCTCTTTCCACTGATTGAACCAAGTCATGGCCAGATTCATCAATTGATATGCAACTAGCTCAACCCTTTCAATATCGACCATATACATCACCTTAACACTTTCTTAATATATTCCACAAATGTTACATCCGAGGAGCACCCCCTAGAAGTGACATGGCATACTTTACCTCTCGGAGGTCTTGTACAAGCCCATAATTATCATTCAAATCGCATTAACATAGTAAATTTAGCGGAAAATTTAAAACTTTTTATGGCACATCATATGCTAGAAACTTCACTTCATATATGTATAAAACATAACTCATAATACATATTTTTACCCTAAATTTCATTGCTATCGTAGCTCAACACTTTGGAATACATTAGGGACACGAACAATAAAACCGAAGACATATCTATACAACATTTAATAAACTTTCATTAAGACATAAGTAGGGAATCCTTGGAACATAAGGACCCCTTTATTTGAGATTCAGAATCATATAAAGCTCCTCAATCATAGAAATCCTTTAAGCATCCATAACCTACACTTTGTGTAAAAAAGTAGAGAAGAATGGGATTAGTACAAGAATACACTAAGTATGGCAACCATGCAAAAACATGGATTAAAAAGGATAATTTTCTTGAAAATAATACATCATGCCTTCTTAAAAAAATCATTATAATACCTTAAAACAATACCATTTATATCATTCATATACTTCATATAATCACAATTAAAGGCCAAACACCATAGAAAATGACATATAGAATTTAAGTTCCTTTTAGGTCACTTTACAGTGAGCTCGTTCTTCTTAACAGATAACTATTTCGTTTAATTCATTAGCCTCCCAAATAAACCTTTAGTGATACATGGTGAAATTCATGACCTTAGAACCACAAGGAAAACCATACATACTACTTACACAAGCCAACACATATCATCCTAAAAGTATAGTACACCATATACATATTTAAACCAAGACAAAAAGAACATTACAGTGAACTCCTAGTCATTATGCACATATACTCTTTTACTTCACATAGAACATTATAAGACCTAACTCATGCCCCCAATATAAGTCTACAAGTGCAATGTACATGTAAGTCCCCATCACCTCACACATACTTAGTAAACCTATCATGAGACCACAAGCCTTTACATCTAAGTCATATATCAACATAGTAAAAGTAGACAACTTCATTTCTGTCAAGCAAGACCTTCATCATATAGTTATCGACATCATGCATAAAGACTCATATCATGCACACCTTCATCATAAGTAGACAAATACTACAATGTCATGCATCAAAAACACAAACATAGTGATATGCATTAGAACACCTTCGTAGAACTTCCTAAGGAGTTACATGTGCAATGTCTAGATGGGTTCATTACTTCCACCTATTCTAAGTAACCTTTATGTTATTCTAGTTAGGGTCTTAGTCATTTACTTCCATTGTAAATTTTACTTTAGGGTAATTATAGCCTTAGCTGACATAGACCATGTGGTGCTAAACATAGAATCTGGTGTCATAAAATCACACACCCAAAAAGAGTGGTCTATCGGCAAAAGTATAAAAAAACATGACATAGCTTTCTAGATGGATCCACTAGCTTGTATCGTATGGTGTCAAAATAGTTATGGAACTTGGGAGATATCATGGAAATATCAACTCTACACCCTATGTTGGGTCATGAGGCCATCCACCACGTGAGGACTGTAGTGAACCCTACTTTCCATATGTGGGAAAGTTTCACCCCCTAATCTACAAGTTCATTCGGTTCTAAACTAAGTTCCCTTTATTGAAAAAACCATTATTATCTTTTTAATAAAACATAAGCTTAGGATATTTTCTCCCATATGCTTATAACATATTCGTACACCTATCTAGTTTTAGAGTATTCTTGGGCACACCTTTCAAGACCCATTTATTAACTACGTCATCTTTCACATGTGTGAGTGTATGCACATATATGCTCAATCCTTCCCCATAACACCTTAAGTCACACATATTTATACATTCATATTCATACATATAGAAACAAAAACTAGAACTATCCAATCAAGGTATACATGTGCAATGCATAGGAAAAATGCCATACCCTTGCCCATACTGGTAAACATATCAAGTTATACTAGCAAAGGAAACGCATATCATACTTTCATAAACATCATTTTAACATGCATAGTAGTAGACACTAGTGAATATGAGAACTACCTTTCATATAGGCACCATGAGCTTTACTACTTGTAACATGAATGTAAAAGAGTGTGTTTATACATTGGTCAACATGATCACATAATGGCTATCAACAACACATTGAGGCAGCCACCCTCTTAGACCATAATACTCTTTCAAGAATAGACCATTCAACACATAATAGAATAGGAGGCAAGACAAATTTTACATTATAATCAAGACTACTAACTTAGCTATTTACACATTCACATACGGGTACATGGGTAGGGGTCATCAATTATTAACACTTGATTAATGGCAGCACCTAAACATTATATTAGCATAATCTTTTACATGCTCATGACAATAATAACATCACCTTGATTCAAAACTAGAGAAGAAGACTAGGGACAAGTTACACATAAGGTTATCATCATAACAACTTATTCATATATTCAATAATTTTCCTTCAAGGCTATGGTCAACACATATATAATGAAAATAAAGTAAACACCTCCATCATAGTGGACCATACCATACAATGCCATACAAGGCTTCATTAACATTATTATAATGAAGTAGAGAAATAGAAGAGTAGAGAAACTCTTACCAATACTTTAGCCTTTGGTCATCAATGAAAATTACTACTCTTTCATCATTTATACATTATACAGGAGTAGATTTAACTACTTAAATCATAAACAAAACCATGTACAAGTAGTCATAAGAGCATGATACAACTGGTGCACTATATCACATATATGGTAAAAAGTAGAAGAACGTAGCTCTTTAACCAATTTCACATACATTCATCACCAATTATATTTCATTAATAACATCAATCTAGGGCAGTAGCTTCAAGAAATCATAGCTTATACGAGATCCTACTACATTTTCTAATAGACTCTAAATCACTGTAACATGTTTCATTTTAAGAATTCATGGAAGGTAAGTTTACATAGGTTAATCCTATTCAAACTATCATGAATTGATCCACATTGGATCCATTACATATAATTCATACTCACATAACATTATAAGCAGTATCTATAGACAATTAACCATGATCATGTCATATAAAAACTAACCTAACGGCAAGATCACACGTTACAATACCATAGACTTGAAAAACTTAGATCAATTCATACCCAAGGACTTATACCCAAAATTCATACATAATATCAACTCATGTATGTAGCTACAATGATCAACAACCATTCCAATTAAACATTAATTAATAAAAAGACCAACATTACAATGAATGAAAACTATATAAAAGATGTTCAAATCTTCATAACTTGATCCACGTGGATCCCTCAACGTCAATTCAATATTAAACCTCATAAATAATAGTATATACAAAAAATTCCACGTAATAGAATCATAATTTAATCGATAAGAAGTCATGATCACAAAGTCCATGCAAGACTAAATCTATTTAAGTAAGATGCAAGGGTTCATCATGCAATTGGAGTAAAAATCACGTTCAAACAGATATATTAACTTCAATTCATCATTATTTAATCATTCAAAACATTTTTTAGAAAGAACCCATGGCTAGATTGAATGATTGAAAGATTGATCATAAAATCTTATTTGAAAACTTTGAGATTAACTCTCTAGAAGGAAGGATAACTAGAGATTAAGGATCACCATACCTGTTACAGTTGAAAACCTCTAAAACTTCGTGATTCATACATGTAAATCAAAGCTCCAAGTTGTTCTTGAGCTTCACCAACAATAGTGGTTTCTAGGGAGAATATTTTGGAGGGAAAGTTCAATTTTGTGGGAGAGGATTTGGAATGGATTCTTCACGTTTTAGATGACTAATATACACCCAAAAGTATCTTAATAAACCTACTATAGTCAGGTTAGTACGTGTGTGAATTTTCCATTCACCCTTTCAATAAAACAGACGCAATGCGGGAGCAACAGGTCACCATCAACGGAGCAATCGACTAGTCGTAGGTCGATCTACTGGCAGCCCTTTGTCTTCCGTCAATTGGTCCTTGGCAAATTTTTTGGTTTATACCTTCCCAAGATAAGTAAAAATTACCGAGACCTAACCTACGGTCCGTTGATTTACCACCTGGCCACCGTTTGGTCTGTCTATTGACACTACCAAGGCAGTATCTTGACCAGCCTTGGCTCCTTCTTGTGGGGACTTTTGTGGGGACCTTTAGAAGTCGTACCTTGAAGTTAAAAATGTGAATACAAACATTAACATGTTTTAACCTTCCACATAAGTTTCACCCAAAACAAACACCTGCAAGTCGTCCAAACAGGCTACGCCCCATCAAGAAACACATTGAACGTCTTAAGGGCTACGTTTCGAACGCCTTGGACGTTGTTGGTCATTTGGCCTCCAAACTTCTCGAAACTCTATATAATACCGTTTAACATCATTATATATCAATTAAAGACTTAATAAGATCATTTGATATAATTATTAACACGTATAGACATATGAGGCACATAGGTGACTATTCGTCGAACGTTTTAGTCATCTCTTGGCGTTCGGCTTCCAAATCGCTTCAAACTTTACACAATGTATCCAAACCATATTATTAGTAATTTTAGGACTTTATAACCTCAATAAAAATATTTTAGTCTCTATACAGCGAACTCATTTTGGAATCTTACAGTATCCCCTACTTGGGAACATTCGTCCTCGAATGACACTTAGGGCTCTTTAATCATGACAAGGATTTCAATGCATCTTAAAGCAGTTCATAAAATTTATAACATAATCCAATCATTTTTGCACCTAATGCACACAAGAAAGTAAAACATCCATTCACTTACTCTTTAATGCATCAAACACACAGGCTCTTATCATGTTCATAGGAGGAGCATCCTTATCCTAATCATAACATGGTCATTATACTTCAATTTTATTTAGAGCTCATCTTGCTACTATTCATTAAGTAAAACATAGGAATGTTTCAACAACAATAAAGATGCAATTAGGCACTCATACTTCAATGCACATAGACTTGAGTTAATTGAATCAACAAAGATCTTCATTAGTTAGACCTAGTGCTATGAAGATCAAACTCAACATTACAAAGTTTAGTGGTGTCCATGGAGGAATGTCCTTCTCCTCAACAAACTTACATGTATCATGAGTTCATACCTAAGAAAAGTACAAGGTCAATTACTTTAAAATGAGAAATTCTCAATTTTCAAACTAAGACATGAGCATGTTTTCTTCCTAGGGAAGTCAAAATTGTAAGTCACACCAAGTACATCACAATAATTATGAAGAAATTTCACAAAATGTCAATTTCTAACATAGTACTCAAAATGTCAATTTCTTACATTGTACTCACCTTCACAGTAAGCATCTTTTGGGAAATATAATAAAACTTATAGGCACATATATGAACACTTAGCTAAACATTCTTTCCCCTTTCAATAGTGAACCTATAATCATGCTTCCCAAACCATACAAGTCACCTAGTTTTGAAGAGACTCACCAAATTTCGTTTTAAAGAGACTCAACTTTCTATTATAAGGCTAAACATTACACCTGACAAGTGACTATCACGATGTTTATTATCTTATCTCATGAATTCAAATGCACAACTAGCATATCAAGTTGAAAATCAACATGAGAAAACATGAATTTTATCAAAAAATTTCGTTCATGCTACTTGGAATCATCACAATATCTTTAAGGTAATGTCAATCAATACACACCAAACATATAAAGTTTATGCAATTCATACATTATGCAAGACTCTATTCATGAACAAGCTTACTAAGAATTCATTAGATTCAAGTTCAAGTGAGAATACAAGGTCAAGGTTGACAATTTCTACAAGCTTACTACTCAATCACATCCCCCCCCCCCAAGTAGGGTAAACCCAATTAAGAGCAACTTAACCCAAACATAAGAGGATCTTAACTTAATAACCTCATTTTTAGTCACTTTAAAGTTATTACAACTTTAGAAGGAATTTATAGTATGTTAACATAGGAACACCAATATATTCTAAACCATATCATCTACGCAATCTGTCACCAATTATCAAGTTGGATGTTCTCATGAAACCACATAAGGTGTTCATAGAATACAATAGACACCAAGGCCCTGCATAATAGGGGGAAACAATATAAGAGAGTTAGTCCTAAGGGATCTTTCTTTTCTTTCAACATTAATGAAAGGTAACTTCTAGGTCAATCAAACCCACATCATAACCCTACTAAGATAGAGTACTACCTTCAATTCCAAAACATAAAGGAACTCACAGCACAATAAGAAGTTAAAAATAATTCTACAACTCCCCATTCCATAAGACTCTCATTCTTAATTCCAAATAACACATCTCTTTTTTTATATATTCATTATCATGTTCATATGCATCAATTCTATACATATTTCAACAACTTCCAATCAAAGGACCATTTAGTTGATTTTCCAAAAATGTAAATGTAAGCTGCCTAGCTTTATAGTGAGCATGCTGCAAAATTCCAAAAATGCAACATTTAGGCAATGGATGGGAAAAGCATGACAATATAAGAGACAAAGCTTTACCCACTAATCCTACATAAGCAAGCATACTATCATTAGAACTAGGATCAAGACTATACAAAGAACTCCAATCCATACTAGCAACTTATCAACTACCACGTATACAAAAGGAGATATTGAACACTTTTTAGTACATAATCTTAGGGTAGCATGCTTCCTTAGGTAGTCACTAAATATTTCAACTTGAAATCATAATTTTAGGATACTATCATGCAAAACCATATAGGAACACATCATTCAAAAGGGACTCATTTTTAACCATAGTAACTTTTAACATAATTTAACTATATCATGACATACATTTCTCAATATAACATGATATATCACATATGTTTTCAGATATAGACATAAATTGCATCACATCATCCAAACATACAAGATTCACCTTCACACATACTCACACAACCATAAAACAAAGATAAGCATTTAAACTCACTTTTTCTCCCTCAATCATAGAGGAAAATCTCATCCAAGCAATCACATCTAAAAAGACCACCGAAAAAAAAAACATAAAGAGATATCTTATAGAGTTAAGTTCTATGACACGAAATGAGAATGATGAAGAAGGGAAACTCTATCAACCTACAGTCTCTCATACATTTGATGTGTCGCGACTCACCACCAATGATAATAGATTATACTAGACATGGGAATATGAGACTTCTTGGACCCTAAATCAGTTTTAAAAACCTCATGCTCGGATAGCACGTTTGTCACATCCTGGGAGCTAACATGGCGTACTTGACTTCTCGGGGATCTTGTACAAGCCCATAGTTATCATTCATCGCATTGGCATAGAAAATTTAGTGGAAAATTTAAAATTTTTCATAGCAAATCATATGCTAGAAACTTAACTTCATATATATACAAAAACAAGTCATATTACATATTTAGACCCTATGTGTCTTTGCCATCTTAAACTCAACAACTTCAGAATACATTAAGAAAACGACCCTTAAATCATAAGACATACCTATACACATTTCATAAACTTTACATTAGGACATAAGTAGGGAATCCTTGTAACATAAGGTCCCCTTTCCTTGAGCTTGAGAATCATATCAATCATAAACATCCTTTAAGCATCCATAACCTACACTTTGTGTAAAAAAGTAGAGAAGAATGGGTTAGTACAAGAAGACACTAAGTATGACAACCATGCAAAACCATGCATTTAAAAGGGATATTTTCTTGAAAATCATACTTCATGCCTTTTAGAGTGAATCTCCATAAAATCTTAAAACAATACAATTTATATAATTCATATACTTCATATAAGCACAGTCAAAGGCGAAACACCATAGAAAATCGCATATAGAATTTAAGTCCCATTTGAGGTCACTCTACAGTGATCTCACTTCTTAAGAGTGAACTATTTCTTTAAATTCATATGCCTCCGAAGTAACCCTTTAGTGATACTTGGTGCAATGCATCATCTAAGGACCACAAGAAAAACCATACATACTACTTACACAAGCCAATACATATCATCATAAAAGTATAGTACAACATAGACTTATTTAAGCCAAGACTAAAAGAAGATTATAGAGAACTCCTAGTCATTATGCACATATACTTATTTTACTTCACATAGAACCTTATATGACCTAAATCATTCCCCCAATATAAGTCTACTAATGCAATGTACATGTAGGACCCCATATTCTCACACATACTTAGTAAACCTATCATGAGACTACAAGCTTTTACATCTAAGACATATATCAACATATTAAAAGGAGACAACTTTATTTATGTCAAGCAAGACCTTCATCATATAGTTAACAATATCAACATCATGCATAAAAACTCATATAATGCACACCATCATAACAAGTAGACAAATACTATAATGTCATGCATAAAGAATATATACATAGTGACATGCATTACAAAACCTTCCTTGAACATCCTAAGGAGCTACTTGTACAATGTCTAGATGGGTTTATTACTTCCACCTATCCTAAGTAACCTCCCTTAAGTCATTCTAGTTAGTGTCTTAGTGATTTACTTCCATTGTCCATTTTACTTTAGGGAAACTATATATCTAACTAACATAGACCATGTGATTCTAAACATGGATACCGGCGTCATAAAACCCCACACAAAAAAAGTATGGTCTACCAGCAAAAATAGATGCAACAACCTTAAAAATGGATATGCTAAGTAATGCTTAATGTGTGTAAAATTCCTACGATTAGACCGGGTACACACAGAATTGATGCTCGTAGAACAAGACTCTGTACCCATGCGAGATCCAAGACAACTAACTTGGGGAGTTAGTTGAGCTAGGAATGGTTGGGTCCAGCCAGGTAGGCATCCTGAATATGAATATTCAATCGGATGAGTTTTTATCGAACTTCAAAAGGGGGAAATCTTAAGTTTGGAGGGTCTAGGGGTCAAATGGATTTTTACAGGCAAAAGGTAATATCGTAATTACCCTAACGAATTAATTTAATTAATATTAATTTAATTTAGTGGATTGTTCTGGTCGGGTCAAGCCGAAATAACCCGCTTCGCATTGGTCACTCCACCCGGGTTCGAACCTCAACGGAAGCATCAATTAAATGTATTTGAGTTAAGTTTTATAATATGATTTTTTAAAAGTATTTATGGTCATTTCACTAATCTAATTAAATCAGAATTTTATTTAAAATTAATAAGGAGTCCTAGTTTGACTAATTCCCAAACAAAAACTCCCTATCCTTAACTACTCTCTCACGCTCATCTCTCTCACGTTTCTCCACTCTTCTCACGTTTTCTCTGCCTAAAAAAATTATAAGAAAAGAAAACACAACAAAAGTTATTCACACTTAAAGAACTCACACGAAAAAAAATATAATCAAAACATATACAAACGCTAAGAAAAAACGTTAGGCAAAGGGAGGAGTTTTCCGTCGGGTGGTTTTGGAGTTTCGAGACTTGAATGTGATTTGGAGAAGCGGTTTTACTGAAGTTCGTGTGTTGAATAAACGTCAAAAGAAGGTATGAGTTTGCTTACTCTTGGTACCTTTCCCAAGAGGCCCTTAAGATTCAGTCAATTCTAATTCGAAAACTAGGATTGTTCCCCGTTGTATGTCCCTGTCACTATATCCCATTGATTCGTAGGTTGGATATGTTTTCTTGTAGAATATAGCGATGTAACGTATTTTCATGATGATTATGTGTATGCATGTATGTTCGGAAGTTTTCCGGAAATGTGGGATACGATTTTGTAGGTGCATTGTCGTGACTCTTGGTCATGGATTAGAGCATGAAATGACATGTTTAAATCCTTGTATTTTATGTGCAAGAACGTGTGTAAATCGTGATGTTCATATGAAGTGTTATGTGGCTGATTTGAGTGAAAACTATTAGCTAAATGAATCCATGAAAATTGAAACTAAAGATGTACTAAATGATCCATGAATTATCCTAAGAACTAACGTGTAAATGTTGATGAAAAGGAGCTGGAAATCATGACCAAATTTCAAGCATTGTGTTAGCTTAGTTTCGGCTAATGTTTGAAGTTTAGGAGAGTTTGAGAATAATGTTTAAAACATGTGAGGTCAGTAGGTATTGAACCCAAGACCTCACTATAAGAAAGCTGTACTTAATTAAAATAAAAAGGAGCGAGGTACACAAGATTCAAACCCAAGTGCTCTTAGCCGATTCCCCTAAAACTATCACAGAATTAAAGAAATTAGAGTAGTGGTATTCTAACCCACCACCTCTCGGTAAGATTTACGGAAAAATTAAAAGAAAAAAAGGTTGAGGCATGTGGGAAGCAAACCCACGACCTGTAGGAAGAATAAAAGGAATTAAGGAGAAAATTAAGGTGGCGCAGTAGGGGTTCGATCCCACAACCTCTGGTCAAAACAAAAATGGTTTAAGGAAAATGTACATTAAGATAAAATGAGGTTGTGGGAGTTCGATCCCATATCCTCTCAGTTCCAATGAATGAAAAAAATAAGGAGAGAAATCAAGGGAAAATAAAAAGAAGGCATTTGGGCTCGATTTTGGGTCCCCAGGCCGTGTGGGTCAAACTAATTTAAATAAAAATGTAAGTATTGTCCAATGGATTCAAAATCGGGTTCCCTTGACCAATTTCCATATCGATACATTATTCATATGTGAATAAATGTTCAAATGATACTGCCTACATAGATCGAAATTGATGATCTTCGCATACATACAAGATGCATAAGTCTTGTATCAGAAAATCTTAGGAAGATATGAATCACATAAACGAACTATGAATGAATCCGCATGGCTTGTATATATAGACCCATAAGTCTAGTATACATTCAAAAATAAGTGAACCTAAGATGTATGTAACGAAATGATGAACTCCTAGAAGGGTTAAGTAAGAGTGTGGAACACACTAAATGGCCAAGTGCATTGGCATATGATGAAATGAACATTCACGTAAAAAAAAAGGTGTGTAATTATGAAGAGCAAATGTGCTAAAGCTAATGAATGTGGTGACAACATGATAAGAGGTTTGTGTTAAATATGGGAGCAATCTCAAATGAGCCTAAGTAAATGTTACCAAAATGTACTCACCTATAAGAGTGTAAAGTTATTGAAGAGACTAGTCTCAATGAATACTCTAATGAATGTATTGAGATTACTGTATACTTGATACGAATGATGACATGAGAAATCATCTATAGAGCTATGATGTCCTCATACTAGAAGTCATCTTCCATGACGTATGACTTGAATGAAATGGAACTTTATACTAAGCACCGACAGGCTAGCTATAAGTGGTGATGCCTTCTTTTGGGAAGGGCGGAGGTTCACGTAACTCTCATGAGATAAGAGTGTCCGGCATGCCGGGTATGGGTCTTCTTATATCTCCTAGTCTTTGAACCTATACTGCCAATTTAGGGATCTAGCACGGTTCAATTCCCTATATATGCTAGCTTGTTTGGGGTCACTTTGGAAGGTGATTTCACCTCTTTTCGGTGTGGGGCAGACACTAGATTTCATGATGCTCACGTGATCTATGTCGGTTAAAGTTAAAGTTCCCAATAAATTAATGAGGCCAGCCTCAAATGATGCACACAATGACATGAATTATACCAAAGGTGTTAGGATAGGATAATCATGAGGTTAGCACGACTAAAGTAATGGCACTAGGTCATTCTTGGCCATTGCACAACGAAATCGATGAATGTCTTAAACTACATCCTAGGTATAGCTGGTGTTTTCGCTAGATTATGAATGAATTAAATGAAGTAGGTATGAATTAATGAATCAGACTCTGCGTTTGCTAATGAAGGCTCCTTAGTTGAGGTCCCATATGTTGAGTCCTCATTTTGGTAAGTCTTAATGTCAAGTCCAAGATTCCAAGGCTCATGGCGTATGATCGAATGATATGAAATATGTGAAGTGCTATATGCAATATGTTGTGTGCTAGATGTAATGTGCTATGTGTTGTGTGCAATATGATACGTATGATGATTCATGTTACTCTCATGGAATGACTTTCCTAAATCCATCCTATACCAAATTTTCCAAGTCCATTGAATTTCTTAATCCAAATCGGGCATGTCCAATGACTTGACTTTCCGTAAATCACGTTTTTGGGAAAGAGCTATTCTTACTCATGCATGTCCCTAGTGTGTGCTTTAATATTCGCATACATAGTACAAGTGTCTACTAATCCCATACAATATCTACTTTTAGGTGCAGGTACAGGTGGACGTTAAAGCTTACAGTACGACGTTGCAGCTATCTGTACGTTGAGCTTTCATCCGAATTTGGTAGGCCGTCATGCTTTAGACGACGTCTACTGTTATTTTCTAGCATAGATGTAGGCTTTAGATATTGGAGCATGTTCCACTAGTGTTTCATCTCCACTTTCATTTCAGGCTTTTTATTGGTGCGTTTTGGCAAAAATACGTTTAATGCAATTATGAACTATTTTATTCATTTGATGATCGTAATATTATATGAGTGATTGTGAACGTTTATGAGTTAAAGTAGAATGACTTAATTTAATGTTAAGTAAAAAAATTTATATTTTTCCGCTAAAATTAACCTAGATGAACTAACAATGACGTATGTAGGCTTGTCTGTGACTTCTGAGAGGTGAACGACGCAGGTCTCGTCTGGGATATAGATTTTGGTCGTGACAAAGTTTGTATCAGATCACAAGATTAAATTTCAAGGATAATCAGTTTACATCAACCACATTAAGTAATTTCTATGTCATGGTAGTGAAGTGCACCACTATCCTGAATAAGAGCCTATATGATGCGTAAGAAAATTCCCTTCTTCTGATCTTATCGTGCCTTCTCTAATGTCTGATTCGTTGGTGTTATGAGTGTATCTAGCATCAATTCTACTTTTTTCAAAAAATGAACACAAGCAGGGATGATGGTCGTGAACAGGAGAAGATACTGGTGGGGGTAACAAAGATCATCCCCACACCCCAGCTGCTGAATTGAGATACAGTTTAACCCAACTGGGTTGACAGATGGAGAAGTGAGGACAACCTTGGTACAGATGGCCGAAGCCATCACTTTACAAGCTCAGGCTACGACAGCCCAGGCGGAGAAATAAGGTTTTCCCATGGAGAACCCACCTGCCAGCACCATGGCTAACATTTTAAGGGACTTCACGAGGATGAATCCTCCCGTTTACACGGGATCTAAGATTGCTGAGGATTATGAAAGGGGAGTGTAGAATGATGTAAAGTCAAATATCAAGCATACTCCAAAAGAAAGTGTTAAGAATGAATTCAAAGTTAATATGTAAAGAAAAGTATGACTTCATGACTATAGGCTAGTGCAAGTAAGACAAGCTGCATCTATGCCTAAAAATCAATGTCACTAAATTTAATGACTAAGAGAGTATATTTATGCTAGATGATGAACAAGAAAAGAAAGAGTGGCTACATGAGGATAGGCTAGTACAAGTGAGACAAATTGAATCTACGTCAGCGGAGGTGGTTTGAGATGTTGAAGGACTATTACATGAATGTCTACTACCATCTAGGTAAGGCTAATGTAGTAGCTTATGCTTTGAGCAGGATGAGAATAGGAAGTATAACCCACGTTGAGGATGAGAAGAAAGAGTTCGTGAAATATATACATAGACTTGCCAGACTGGGTGTGCAGTTAGTTGACTCAACTAGTGAGGGTGTTTCATTTTATCCTAGTTTTGAATCATTCTTAGTAGTTGAAGTCAAGAAGGGTAAGAATCTTGATCCTGTGTTGATCAAGATGAAGGACTCAGTGTTGGTTAAGTTGAATGAGTCTTTTGCTTTGGGAGGTGACCTAATACTTATGTACCAGGACATGCTATGTGTACTAGATGTGGATAATTTGCAGACCAAGATTGTTGGAGAGGCCCATGGTTCCAGATATTCCATACATCCAGGTTCCACCAAGATGTATCTTGATTTTAAACAGATCTATTGGTGGGATGGCATGAAGAATGACATTGTTGAATATGTGTCCAAGTGTAATAATTGACAACAGCTTAAGGCAAAACATCTTAAGCCTGAATGTCTTACTCAGATGATTAAGGTTCCGACATGAAAGTGAGAGGCCATTAATATGGACTTCGTGGTTGGTCTTCCGAGGACTAGGAGAGAATATGACTCCATATGGGTTATTGTGGACAGGATGACTAAGTCTGCCCACTTTATCACTATGAAGTGTACTTACAGACCCGAGCATTATGCGAGACTCTACATTGATGAGATTGTGAGATTGCATGGGATTCCTTTTTCTATTATTTAAGATAGTAGAGCTCAGTTCACTTTACATTTTTGGAGAGCCTTCAAGAAGAACTTAGGCACGCAGGTAAAACTTAGTACTGCCTTTCATCCTCAGACTGATAAGAAGGCAGATCTTACCATTTAGACATTAGAGGACATGTTGAGAGCGTGTGTGATTGACTTTATAAGTAGTTGGGACGACCATCTTCCTTTTATAGAGTTATCGTATAATAACAACTATCACTCCAGTATTTGGGATTGCACCATTCGAGGCACTATATGGTAGGAGGTGTAGGTCTCAAGTTGGGTGGTTTGAGGTTGGAGAGTCATCTATTTTGGGTCTATAGGTCATTCATATTGCCTTACAGAAGGTCATGGTGATTAGGGACAGGTTGGCTGCTGCTTACAGTCGGCAGAAGTCTTATGCATACAACACAAAACGTCCCTTAGAGTTTGACGTTGGTGACCAGGTCTATTTGAAGATATCGCCTATGAAGGGAGTGATGAGGTTTGGCAAGAAGGGCAAGTTGAGTCCGAGGTATATTGGGCCATATGAGATCCTACAGCGTGTGGGTTAGGTAGCCTATGAGTTGGCATTGCTTGCAGAACTAGTTTGTGTCCATCCAATATTTTATGTATCCGTGTTAAAGAAGTGCCTAGGTGATACAACATCGATTTTACCAGTGGAAGGATTGGGGTTCGATGAAGACTTGTCCTATGTGGAGGTACCTATTCAGATCTTAGATAGACAGGTCAAGCGACTGAGAGACAAGGAGATTGCCACAGTAAAGGTATTGTGGAGGAATCATCTTCTTGAGGGTGCTACGTGGGAGGCCCAGGATGATACGAGATCCCGCTATCCCTATCTTTTCAGTCTATAAGGTTAGATTCCTTACTCTTAAGTCGAAGTTCCCTTATCTCTCCATTCTTTGTTGCTACTACTTCACTATGCATAGTGGTTATGTTATGATATGGTTGGCGTTATCCTAGATTATAAGAAGTGTTATTCGGGGATAATGTAACAACCCTAAAAATGGATATGCTTAGTTTGTCTAGAATGCCTACGATTAGACCTGCTTCACACGGAATCGATGCGCGTAGAACCGAACCTCTGAACCCTTGTGACATCCAATCCAACTAACTAAGGGAGTTAGTTGATCTAAGAAAGGTTTAGTCCATCGAAGTAGGGCTCCCGAATATGAATATTCCCTTGGATGAGTCTTTTCCGGACTTAAAAAGGGAAAATCTTAAGTTTGGAGGGTCTAGGCGTAAAATGGTCTTTTACATGCAAAGGGTAATATCATAATTACCCTATGAAATTAATTAATTTCTTAAATAATTTAATTAAGTGGACAGTTCAGGTCAGGTCAACCGGAAATGACCCGTTTCACAGTTGTCACTCCAACCGGGTTCGAACCTCAACGGAACATGAATTAAATGTAATTAAGTTGAGGTTTATAATATCATTTTTTAAAGGGATTTATGGTCATTTCACTAAGCTAATTAAATCAGAAATTTTATTAAAATTAATATGGAGTCCTAGTTTGAGTAATTCCCAAACTAAAACTCCTAATCCTAAACTACTCTTTCAGGCTCATCTCTCACATGTTTCTCCACTCTTCTCACTTTTTCTCTGCTTAACAAAATTATACGAATAGAAAATACAACCAAATTTCTTCACAATTGAAGAACTCACACGAAAAAATGTAGTCAAAACATATACAAACGTTAAGCAAAAACGTTAGGCAAAAGGAGGAGTTTTCCTTTGGGTGGTGTTGGAGATTCAAGATTTTTACATGTTTACCTCAACTTAGGACAATATCATAAGTTGAGGGTGCCCAATGAAGAAACCAATCTCGTCTTGGGCCTGACCCAACCTTGGCTATTGTGTAACTCGAATAAGATATGAGTTGAGGGTGGCTATTATGAATAATGTGAAGAAAAGTAGGGTTTAAATGATTAATGTGAAAGAAAAAAAAGAAAATAAATAGTGAATAAGAGAATTGTATCAATCAAAGTTGAAATAAAGTGAAAGATTTGAAAAAAAAAAGAATAAAAGAACAGTCATTTGCACAAAAGAAGAAAGAAAGAAGAAAACAAGGAAAATAATACAATAAAATGAAGAGTAGGGAATATTAGATAACGAAAAAGGTAGGACGTTTAGCCGTAATGTAAAGGAGGGCAACAATTCACAAAAATGTATCCATATGTACCATACATGACCCTAAGCCTATGTTACTGGCCATTAAAGTCCTATCGTGATCCTAAGAGTCTAATATGGTGAACTTAATATAGATAAAATAAGCGCAAGCCTATGGCGACAAGTATCAATTAGGTGAAGTTGTTCTGAGAGTGAGGGTTGAATAATGATCCTCGTACATAAATTTAAAATCACCCTGTGAAAAAGGAGGATATCTTTTGAAGTGAGAACACTAGTTGAAATATTGGAGAGTTGTTGCCTTTGTGAGAGATAAAATAGTAAAGGTGTCGGCGTGGTCAGTCTGTGTAATGGTCTGATTCACATGAGTGATCCTAAGAGTTATATCATGCATGAAAGCAATGAAAACAATTGGGAATGATAGCAATATGATTGCGAAAGTTTAAATTAGGATACTTTTGTACAAAGGTGTTGTGGTGAGTCATAGTGCGTCGCTTGAGGACAAACAACGAATTTAAGTTAAAAGGTGTTGATGTATTAAGGTTTCAAGGTAGATTTTATGCTTTTTCCTTAAGTTTCGTGTGTGTCTAGTGAATTTTTGTAGTAACTCTAATGGTATTTATCTATGATTTGCAGGAAAGTCGTCCAAAACAGAAATGCAGAAGATTGTGTAGAAGAGGTGACTCATAATGCCATTGACGACCCGTCGTTCCATGACGGTTCGTAGGTGGTGGTCGTCGACTGGAGGTACAAGCATCTAGAAGCAACTCGGGGAATTCTGATTAAGTGTGGGGCTACAAAAAGATCGACGGTCCGTCGATTGACTGACAGACCTTCCTTGGAAATCGTATCATATCAGAGATTAGTCCCACTAATTATGGAACGACTAAGGCATTGATGGACCGTGCTGTTGGTATGTAAAATGGATCAGAGAAGATGACAGAATGAAGGCTGAAAAAGATTCTAAGTATCAACCGATGGAGGAAGTCGATGGTCCGTCGTTCCATCGACGGACTGTTAGTGGTGCCGTCGATCAAAGACGTGTTTCTTGATAGACTTTCCTTATTTAGAACTCCTTTTAATTTATGTCTTTATTATTATAAATAGGGTTAAAAACCATATTGTTGGGGTTAGACTTTTTGTTATATTTCATACTCTTGTTATTGTAAGTTGAACTTGGGATTTTTGGAATTACTTCAAGTTTTCGGAATCGATTCTCAAGATAGTTTCGTTAATTCAAGTGTTATTTTAGGATTTTCTTCAAACTTTTCAAAATAAGTACATGAATTCTTGTTTAACAACCATGAATTGTGTATTTCAAGGCATGGGCAACTTAATCCACAACTAGGGTTGTGGGAACATGGGTGATTAACAAGGTAAAGCTACTTATATATGAATTCTAGAATAGGTCCTTGCATGTATTCTTTTGATTGGAAGTCTTTTTAACGAGTGCACGCGTTAGAACTTGCCCTATTTCGACTTGATGGACCAAGGAGGTTGTTGATAGGAAAAGAATTATCAACAAATATTTATTATATACTATCTAATAGGCTAGTTCAATTGGTGCAAAGTAGTAACTTAGACATACATTGAATATGATGCTTAGTATGAGGTAATGTAAGGTTTAGTAAAGTAGACACATGTAGCCGGACCAAGGTACGGAGTGAAATTCTCCAGTTGCTGGACCGAGGAATTAGAGAAACATAACTAACCACTTTGCATGAAAGACAATAGGAAAGAATTATAATAGCTAGGATTACCACGTTATGAAACTATGGGAAACACTTACACCCCTAGTTTCTCTCGTCACTTGATAAAAAACAAAGTTTTAATCTTGCTACTTGCTTACTTAGAAATAGTTGAACACGTTTGTTTCACCCCCCCCTTTCAATTATCTATTTTCGGAAAGGACTTGAATTAATAGACGTAATCATAGACTAATGTTAAGTCTAAACCATTTTCTTCGTGGGATCGACCCCAACCTAACAATTGGGTTCTTTACTTGATACTACCGCTTATACTTCTTTAGGGAAGTGTAATTTTAGCGTATAAAGTAGAAAAATTGTGCACCTCTATCTGAACTAATGAAGACTTGTAGTCCATAAAGTCTTACAACTTCTTTATTGTAAGTATTAGCATAATCCTAAGCTGAATGGGTAGTCTTTACCGGCGAAAAGTGGGCTGATTTTATTCATTCAATTGACAATTACCTAAGTATAATCATGTTACCTGCGAGGTCTTGGGAAGCTTGTGATAAATTCAATATAAATCATCTCGCACTTCCATTCTGGATGTTTTGTAGTCTAAGCCAATTCTCTATATTTTTGGTGCTCTACTTTCACATGTTAGAAATTTGGGCACTTGGCAACAAACATTACAATGTCCTTCTTCATGCCTTCCCACAAATATAACTCATTCAAATTGCGGTAGATCTTGGTGGAACTCGATAAATGGAGTATCTTGAACTATGAGCCTCCTCTATGATCCTCTCTTTGAGTCCAACCAGCATACAATCTACCTTAGTACTTTAGCACAATATCTCCGCCTTGTTTAAAAGCCAATACTTTTTGTTTATGAACATTTTCCGTCAAATCAAGCAAAATGTTGTTTTGGTCTTGCTTTTATTTATCCTTAGACACTATTGATGATTCATCCCCATTAGTCAACACTATTCCTCTTTCTATGAGATCCATAAGTTTGACTCCGAAACATGAATGTTTATGCACATCTTTAGCTAACTCCCGCTTTTCTTCATCAACATGGACGGTACTCCCTATGGATAACCAGTTTAAGGAATGCAAAACCACATTATCCTTACATGAGTGGTAAAGAATACTTATTTCATAATTCCTGAGTAGTTCTAACCACCTCCTTTGTCTTAGATGGAGGTCCTTCTAGGTGAACACATATTTTAGGATCTTATGGTCAGTATATATATAAAGATGAACGCCGTACAAATAGTAATGCCATATCATAAAGGCAAAAACCACAACAGCCGATTCTATGTCATGGGTTGGGTATTTCGTCTCATGAACTTTCGACTATTGGGAGGCGTAGGCTATGAACTTGACTTTTTGCATTAACACACAGCCAAAACAAACTCTTGATACATCACACTACAACACAGAATCCTGAGTACCCTCTTATAAAGTAAAAATTGGAGATGTAGTCAACCTCTTTTTCAATTCCTAAAAGCTTTTCTCACAAGCTTTAGACCATTAAAACTCTGCTACTTTATAAGTCTACTTGATCAAGGAAGACAATATAGATTAAAACCCCTAAGCAATGCTTCTATATTAGCCTGCTAAACCCAAGAATCTCTTAACATCGGTTGGAGACATGGGTCTAGGCATACTCTGAACTAATTCTATATTTTGGGTATCAACTCTTATCCCATCACCGAAAATGATGTGGTCCTAGAATTCCACACACTTAAGTAAAAACTCACACTTGGAGAACTTGGCATATATCTCCTTTTCATTCAACATCTTAAGTACTATTATGAGGTTACTAGCATGATCTTCTACATTCCTTCAATATATTAGTATGTCATCAAAGAAGATGATAACAAACATATCTAAGTAAGGCTTGAATACTATTCATAAGATCCATGAGCACTGCTACTTCATTGGTCAACCCAAAAGACATAACTAAAAACTAATAATGGTGTTTTGGTGATTGATAAAAATAGGACAATCACGATAGACTCTTTTCACTAGAATAGACTCTCCAACTTGGTAAAAATACATAAAGGTTCACAAAGTTTTCCAGTGAGAATATCAAATTGATTTGCAACATAAGGAGTTACAAAACAAAAACATGATCTGATTCTGGGTCAAGAAAAGCATAAGCATCAAGACTAAATACTTTTATCATACCCATGAGAACATCAGGAGAGCTCTCTTGATCTTGGAGCCTAGTGATCGCATAAAAATAGTTTACCCCTCTGCTAGTACAGGAAGTGGCTCCTCTAGGTAGACTTCTGACTTTTGGAGCAACTAATAACATTTGAGTTCTATTGGCCAGAATTCCACCGCCTTGCTTATTCTAAGTGAATAATCTCATAAAGTTACCCTCTTAGCCACACTTGAAGAGAAATCTTTCACCTTCACGACATTTGCCTAGGTGGGTTCTACCACACTTAGCACATGCACAAGCCCAACTACCCCTTGTGCCATGCTTCCTTTAGACTATTCTAGCCTATATAATTAGTTTTGTGCATTATAACCATTGTAGTCACGCTCTGTTTTTAGGCGCCTGTGCACAAGATGATGATGGTGCATGCCCCTTCTGTTTCGGAAATTGTGGCCAATTTGAGTCACCTTTCTACTGCCTAGACTCATTCCCTGTCTTGGCTTTCCTATTCCTGTACTCTTCTCTATCCTTCAACTTCTCCTCTTCAAGTTTTTGCACATAAACCATAAATCCGGATATTTCCATGTCCACGATAAGCATTGCCGCTCTTCCCTCTTTAGGAGATGCACGACCTAAGAAAGCGAAAAGCAAACTCAATCTGCTCCTCGTGTCTATAACAATATTAGGAGCATAGCTAGAAAATTGGGTGAATTTCAGACCATACTCATGAACACTCAAGGAATCCTTTTTCAGAGCCTCCTTAATTTCATAGGGGAAGAACCGCCCCAATAAAGCCTCTTCGAAACAAGTCCATCTCGAATGTGGTGCATCCTTATCTCTACCGTCATTTAACTAATCGAACCAAGTCATAGCCACATTCTTTAGTTGATATGTAACTAGTTGAAACCTTTCTGTATCTACAACGTGCATCACCTCAAACACCTTCTGAAGCTATTTGACATAGTTCTCCAGAGCCTTAGTAGTGATTGAACTAGAAAAATCTTAAGGGGTTCATCCTCAAAAATTCCCTATTCGTTCAAGGGTCTGCCCTTTCTTGTCAAGCTCCTCTTTGTTGCCTAATTAGGTTATTCACCGCTTGTCTTAACATTTGGATAGCCTCGTGGAACTCAGCATTGGTAAATTCCCTTTGAGGTTACACTTCGGGTGCATTAGGTACCTCTAGTTCTTCTTCTTTCCTTATGGCTGGACGACCTGTAGATTCTCTTCGTGGAGGCATGATTATCTAAAACACGTGCTAGCACGAATTAGAGGGAAACTTTTTAGATATAAATTGTAATATACGAAATACGAAGATGAACGAAGTACTGAAATTCCTTAATGTTGCAACATCCTACTCAAAGATGTGGTGCGGTTCACACAAATGACTAGGACTCTATAGACAGGACTTCATAAACTTTTGAACACTGTGTTCTATGATACAAGGTTTGTGACGCCCCGAGCATACATCCTCGACGTGGACGGCACCGAATGACCATTTTTCGCCTTGAGTGAATTCTTGACCTATCTTAATTAACTCAACAGAATACTTACTCAACGATAAAACAACAACATTCTCATAAATAAGTTAAATTAATTTTCTTTGTTAGATGGCATTAAATATTAAAATAAGATATATAGAAATAAAAAGACCTAAATGAATTACATGACTGACTGTCAGTTTATGAAGCCCTTAAACCTACTATGATGAATGTCGTAACAAACCCCACAACATTTTACGATGAAGAGGCTGGATAGGAATAACGAAGGATCCTTTAGAATACAAGGAGGATCACCACTAACATTAAGTGCTCAAACTGGATCAACGAGGAGTTTGATAATGATCCTCGTTACATGCATCAACATCCTAATACGATGCAGGAAAAACTGCATCAGTATATTGAATGTGTGAGTATGAGAGTTGGATTGCTAACAACCACTAAAGCATGATAAGAATAAAATGAATTTACATTTGCTCTGCACAACTCATAAATACTCAACTCACTGCTTATATAAGTCAATTAAAACATATGTGATACATATAAAGCATTGCAAAAAAGAAAAACAACTTTGTTCATTAAAGGAAATACAATAACAAACTCAACTTAAGTTGTATATGAAAATAATATAGTTACGTGGGAGATTTTCTTGCCGAAAACCACCACTATGAGCATAAGTGGTGATACAACATCTTACCCACACTACAAGAAGTGTCATTTACATTGCCGTCCCATAGAATTCATTAACTTAGTGGATCCACTAGCTTAACTTACGTGATCATCTAAAAATTATGTCCCTTTAATACCTATGATATCTAATGTTTTAAATGTTGAATTGATTTAACATGAACTCTTACCCCTACGCCGATGCTCAATAATACTCCCAAAATATATTTTAACTCATGCTTTAAAAAATATTTCCTTTCTTTGGGATGAGATAATTTCTCAACATTAAGCTTTAAAAAATTTCTTCGAATCAATGTTCCCTTTTCTTATTCAAAACTCTTTTGGGAAATCTTCGATTCCTCTTAACATAAATGTATATAATTATAAACATTATAGGAAATACTTAGTTCCCTTATAGCCTTTGACAAACGAACTCAACTATTTACTCTTTGGTTGACTTGAAACATTTTATCTTAATCAAATATTTAGGAAATACTTGGTTCTCTCATAATTCTTTGAAGAAAAGACTTCAACTTTTACTCCTTCTGTAACTCAAAATTTGAGCATTGGTACGAAGTTAAAATGTTTAAATATGACTCTTGTAAGCTTTAAGAACTTAACTTTGAGTTATTTCATAACTTTAAGACTTAACTCTTAGCTTATTTCACTTTGATTTTAACGTTCCTTGATTTGGATTGGGGATTCAAGGTTAATGATTTCAATTTATGGATGATTTCATAATGCTTAGATGTACCTTAGAGTATTCGAATCGACAGGACTTTTAGGTTCATATGTTCAGAACTAGTACAAAAAGATTGGTAAATAACAAGGTATCCAGGCAATATTGGGGCTCTGGCTTTCGTGGCATAGTAGAGTATGAGAGAAAGAGACAGTCATGAGGGGTTCTGGATGGCGTGGTGCCCCAGGACCTGACAGAAGGGATTTTAATTTTTTATTTTCCACTTTTCTACTTTTAACCATTTAAACTTCCATGGATTTTCCCAAATCGCTGAGGATCACTATTACATCAATACCTAATAGATTAGACCCTTAAAACATCCCAAAAAGATGAACCAAATCAACTAAATGCCTAACACCACACAGTCAACAAGAATTCAACCATTGTTCTCTAACAACTTCAATGTTTATCATTCAAAGTACTCAAAATTTGTTTAATTTAACAAGTGTTTGTGTGAACTAAACCGAAAGAAAAAGATCTCGCATACCTTAATAAGGATCACCCCTGACGAATTCCACTCAAATATGTTGCCACTCTTGATCAATTCTTGGTCTTTGCCCCTTCTCTTTCTTCTCTTCTCTTTTATACCAAACCCTAAGCGTGAATAAGTTTTCTAAAACAGACTTAAGGCTTAGTTTTACACCTAATAAACCATTAAAACAAATTGCAAAATACTTCTGTGAAACGACCAATTTACCCTTACTAAAATCCTGATTGGGACCTTCCCCAATTCAAATTTCCAACTTCTCATAGGAATATTTCCTTCATACGATATAAAAAATTTGTAAAATTGACGGCATTGGAAATTTCACTTCAACAGATTTACATTCATATAAAGAACTGAATCTGACAACTCCTTATCTAGAAGTTATGGCCATTTGAAAATGACCAAAAACTCATTTTCTTAACCTATGAAATTTTCCATATTTTTCCTACTCTTTCAAAAAAATGATATTTAGTTTCATATCAATTTATTGGCAATCACGACGTATGAGTTGTTACAAATTGTCTATGACAAATTGCCATTAAACTGCACAACATGTAAACGTCTGGGTCACAAGGAGAAAGAATGTAGACTGACTATGGATATCAAAGGTGGATTGATCAATGAAAAAAATAGCGAATAAAGTTTGAAGGAGATTCCCAATCAATTTTGGATGAGAAAAAGAATGTTCCTTCTATAGAACAAACTAGGAAAGAGCTAACATTGCCAAATTCATCTAACATGAATTCTTGAAAGATAGTGTGCATGACCTTAAAAAGGAGAAGCACGCTACAACAACTAGTCAAGAAATAGTTAACACACAAGTCATCTTGCTTCTTACTGCAATATCTGCTCTTATTGAAGATATTGGAACGCTGACTAGTAGGATAAACAGGCAACTTGGTGTGGCTGCAACATTTTCTTCCACTCCTATACACATTAATGTCGAGGCACAAAATAATGCAGATAAGGACTCTAGGGAGGTGATTGTTAGATCAGAAGTGGCTACATGACAGTTACCGTCTAGATTTATGAATGATGGAGAGTTGGGTTAACCTAATGCAATTGGGGTTGCTGCACCAAATTAAGATGAAGCAAGCAAGGAACTTCTACAATAGAATAGATATATGTAAATAAAGAGACTCAACTTAACTAAATGACTTACTATCCATCTATGATGCCTCTAAACATACTATGATGAATGTCGGGACAACCCCCACAACATTCTTTGATGAAAAGAGTTGAGAGCAATAACAAGGATCATCCAGAATGCAACGAGGCTCACCACTGACTTTGAGTGCTCAAACTGGATAAACGAGACGTTGGATGCCGATCATGGTTACATATGTCTTCATCATAAAACAATGCCGATCCACTAGCATCAGTACATTGAATATACGTGTATGTGAGTTTAATTGCTAACAATGAGTTACACTTAATAAGAATAAGATGAACTTACCTTCTATATGCTCAACTCAATGCATATAAAATATTAAAAATATTTAGTTCATTAAAGGAAATGCAATAAAAATATCAATTTTACTTTTATTTGAAAATAATAAAGTTCTGTGGGAGAATCTATGACCGACAACCACCACTATGAGCCTAATTAGTGATACAACGTCTTGCCGACGATGAAAGAATGGTCATATAATTTGTCATCCCATAGAACTCCTTAACTTAGTTGATCCACTAGCTTAACTTAAGTGATCATCTAAAGAGTATTACCCGTTAACACCCATGATAGACAGATGATTTACATGGGTCTGGAGATAATATGAAGTCTTATCCCCTCATCGATGCTTAATACATCTCCCAATACATACTTTAGCTCATGATTTTAAAATAACATCCTTTCTTTGGGTTGTGATAATTGCTCAACACTTAGTTTTAAAAGATCTCTTGGAATTAGTGTTCCATTTTCTTGTTAAAACCCTTTCTGGGAAATCTTAGTTTCCTTTTAACTGAAATGTAAAATCATTTATAAACTTTCTAGGTAATTCTTAGTTCCCTTATATCCTTGAGAAATGAACTAAACTCTTCACTCTTTGGTTGACTTTAAGCTTTTGATCTTAATAAACTCTTTAGGAAATACTTAGTTCTCTTAAACTTCTTTGAAGGAAAGACTTCAACTTTTACACTTTGTTTAACTCAAAACGTGATTCTTAAAATGATGTTAAAACACATAAATAATACTTTTGGAAACCTTAAGAACTTTACTTTGACTTAGTTCTTAGCCTTAAAACTTAACTTCTTAAACTTTGATCTTAACTTTTCTTGAATTGGATTATGGATTCAAGGTTCTTGATTTATGGATGATTTCATTATGTTTAGATATACCTTAGAATATTGGATCGACTAGGAGTTTTAGGCAAATCTCTTCGGAACTAGTATAAAAAGATGGGGAGAGAATGGGGTCTCCAGGCGTCCTTGGTACTATTAGAGGCGTGGAGTGGAAGAGCCTAACGGACAAACATCTCTCCTGAGGGGCTATGGCTGGCGTGGCACACTAGAGCTTGAATACAAACTGTCCTGAGGGACTCTTTTTGGTGCGGCGAACCAGGGCCCCTCAGAAATTATTTTCTTCTTTTCTTCTCCCATTTTCTACTGTAAAACATTTTAAACTTCGATGGATCTTTCCTCCAATCCCTTAGTCTCACTAATAACCTCAATAACCAATAGATTATAACATAAAAACAACCAAGCAATATAAATCAAATCAACTAAGGGAATAACACAACTCAACCAACAAATGATCAATCATTGTTTTTCTAGAGCTTCAATGTTCATCATTCAAAATATTAAAAATTTTAGTTGAAAAAGTTTGTGCGTTAGTGAACTAACCCCAACACAGATATATGTCACACACCTTAATAGATATCACCTCCGATGAATTCCACTCAAAGAACTTGGCGTTCTGGATGAATTCTAGGTCTTCCCCTTTCTGCTTCCTCTCCTTTTCTCTTTTACACAAGCCCTAAGCGTGAATAACTTTTCTAAAAATTACTTAACGCTTAGTTTTACCCCTAATAAAACTTTAAAACAAATTAGGAAATAGCTGGGTCAAAAGGCCACTTTGCCCTTACTAAAATCCGGATTGGGACCTTCCCCAATCCAAATTCCCAACTTCCGATAGGCATATCTCCCTCATATGGGATGAAAAATTCATAAACTTGAAGGCGTTTGAAAGATATATTCAAGGGCTTTCCAACCATATAAAGAACTGACTTTTACTCCTCATGATCTAGAAGTTATGACCGTTTGAAAATGACCAAAAACTTATTTTCTTAACTTAGCAAATTTTCCCGATTTTTCCTATTCTTTCCAAAAATGATAAACTTTAGATTCTTAATAATTTTTTGGCTAATACGAGTAATGAGATGTTACAAATTGTCTTAGACAAATATCCCTCGTACTGCACAACATGTAAATATCAGGGTGACAAGGAGGATGAATATTGACTATCTTTGGAGATCGAAGGTGCATTTTTCGACGAAATAAAAATTAACAGAGAAAAGCTTGAACGAGATTTGCGATCAATTTTGGATGACAAAGAGAAAGTCCATTCTATTCAACAAATTTTAAAAGAGGTAACATTACCAAATTAGTCTAACATCAATTCTGAATAAATTAGCATGGATAACCTTAAATAGGAGAAACACCCTACAGGAAATAGTCAATAAAGAGTTAACACACCAAGTATCCTGCTTTTTACTGCAACATCTAGGCTTAAAGAAGATATTGGAACACTCACTAGTAAAATAAATGAGAAACTTAGTGCGTCTGGACAGGTTCTTCAACGCCAATACATATTGATGTTGAGGAAAAAAATAATGCAGATAATAACTCTCGAGAGTTGATTGTTAGATCATAAGTCCCTACACAGCAATTACCATCTGGATTTGTGAACGATGGAGAGTTGGCATTGCCTAATGCAGTAATGCTAACTAAATTAAAGCAATATAAAGAAAAACAAGGCTTCTCTATCGCAGAAAAAACCAGTATCAACGAATTATGGTCTGACATTAAAAAAACTATTAACTTTAAATCCTCAAAAAATTAGGTGTTGCACCAACATAATTCTACACAAGTTTATCTTGATAGATGTAATATTATTGTTGAATTTACTCACTTTGATGTGTTGCGAGATGAGAATTTTTCACTATATGAAGGGTTACGTGGTATGACTGAATTTTCTGCTGAATCTTGGAATACTTTGGACTTGGAAAAGCCAATTGACCAATAATCGAAGTTGAAAGAATCTACCATATTGATCATACTGATTATCAAGCTCTTGTGACACATAAAAAGTAGTCCATGTTAACAGAGGAGATAGATGGAAAAGAAATCAATACAAATACACCTGCCATGTTTATTTTGAATCGGGAGATGGCTACAACCGATTTAAATGAAGCTACGGAAAAACCAGGGGAAACGAGTGCTTCAAGATGGGAAAATTTATTTGAGGTAGAGACTCATACCCCTTCACTTAGTCGGTTAAGTTAAGTCCTGAAACACTCAAATTTATCCTACAAGTAACACAAAGGCATATATGGCAGTCTTAGATACTTCATCTAAATTGAGTGATACGAAACTAAACTTGGATAATAGAGATTTCTTTCATGACTTGGGTAGTGAAATGTTTGATGGGGGTGATGTAGATGATATTTTGGATAGATGATTTGATAAGGTGACTATGGATGGTGATCATTTACCTACACAACAAAGAAGTGGAAGCACCAAAATGCAAAAAAAAGATATATGGAAGACAACATAGTTGGGATTGTAAGGTGAGTGAGGAATTTTTTCCAAGGCACCTAATGGTGATACTGGCAAAGCAAAAACATATGACAATGTCAAAGACTTTATGAAGATCCAACAAATCCAACAAGAAATGATAAATTATCAATTATTGTTATACATATTTGAAGATAAATATAAGAAGAATATACTTTAGATTACTTTAAATGGGAAAACTATCTTTTTTAGTTTATAGTTATATCAAATGAAAATTGAGTTAGATAACTCGTTTGTTCACACTTGAGCACTTGATGAATACACATACTTTTTATAACAAGACAATTTATGCAAAAACCTATCTGAAATTCATATCCTAGCAAATTAAGTGCAAGTTTGTCTTTCTTTTTTTTTCTAAAGAAAACATATATAACATTTCCCTAGCATCTTCCTAAGACAAACAAAAATATCCAACAGGCAATCAAAAGAAATTGTAGCTAATTTGTTGCAATCAAAAGGGGCGTTGGGATTTTCTTAACCTGCAAAACATTTGCAATGGGTCCCCGAATTAATTTGAAGCGACAAGTTACACCATTAGCTATCTTGTTGTCTTTTTGGAATGCAGTCCATCTCCCTTTTATGATAACCTTACTCCCATTATACCCTATATCCACTCTCCATTCTGTTCCTTCTTCATTAACCAGCCTCATATTCTCCATGTTGATTATATCTGTACTTTGGGCGAATCTCAACCGGATAGTCTATCAAAAATATTCATCAAACAAACATGATCGTTAGATTTTCAGAAAAATAGTAAGTGTGTAATGGAATGAAAAGCTAAAAAATCTGACGACACAAAGTAAAAACTATTAAACGTTACCATATAAGTAGCATGTGCCTTTTTTATAACCATTTAAAAATGTGGATTGTCAACATTTAAGTTCACCAAGTTGTGTCAACTTCTCTAAATCTTTGGATTAACTTGTTCACTTCTGCAATTAGCTTCTCCAACCTCCTTATCTGCAACAACTTGATATAAGTTTGACAACAAGTATGATATAAGTCCCAATGAAATGGTATGGAATAATTAAGACCACAAGTTTAAAATGTCTTATGGAAATATAAATTATTTCCATTACATGCTTATTTCTTGAAATAGATATCCAAATGCAATGTATATATAACTACTTAATGTATTCACCTTAATAGTTAATAAATCAGTTATGATGTTTACTTACCATGCTCAATTACATTAGCATTAGCTTGAAGGTAAACTGGAATATCTTCCTCTATTACATTAGCATTATATTGGAAGAATGGAATAACTTCCTCTTATTCATCAACTTCAATATCTTGATGTATTGGATATTCAGTTTTTGATGTACTTTGATCATATATAAAGACATCAAAGTGAGAACACGGGATGTATGTGAACGTTAATAGGCTCCTGGCGCTTATTGAGTAATAGGCACGGAAATCATTCCATCCTCTGGCTAGCCAAATTTCGCCTTGAGACATTTCCACTTCAGCCTCCCATGATTTTCCACGTGGAGCCTCAAGAAACACGAGGCTTAACAGGTTTTTGCAATGACTTTTACCGAATACTAAAGGATTCCTCTGTATGAAAAGCAAATTTTAATTTAGTTTCATACAAGATAAATAGTTCTACTACAAAATCAATAATTCACAAGGACTAAAATTACAAATGCACTAAAATAAAATAGAGAAATTGTAAGAAAAACAAAGATGAACTTACAAGACGACATAATTCATCAGAGGAACTAATGATTTGGATAAGCTTAGGGTGGTTGGAAGAAGAGTTTACCATAATTGAGGTAGCATGGGAAATCGGTGAATAACTTCTTTACTATATATAGGACTTTGATTCACTCATTCATATGATTCGTGTGATGGGTACTAGTTATTCTTTTTGTCTTTGAATTAACTTCCCTTTTTTATTTTTCTTTCTTTTTGACTTCTATTAAAGACTGATTCTTCTAACCTTATCAATTAGCACTTATTTACACTCTTTAAGTAGTGAAATTTGTTGTGCTTGACGCGATTCACTAATCATATTTTTAGTATATATATATATATATATACATGAATACATATATATATATATATATATATATATATATATATATGAGTTAATTCATAGATGTGAATTATTTAAAAGGTACATGTGGTGAATGAGCATTTTTTAACATAAAAACATATACTACACTCCCCTTGCCCTTGTGAATGGGTTTTTCATTTGCCTAGTTTCGTCACAAACCAACGAGGAACTAAGAAAAAGTATGTAATGGATATACCTTTCAACACTCATGTCTTCAGGACGAGAGAGTACTTCTGTTTCATTCATTTAATCTGCGTCCCAAGATAAGGAGTTAAGATTATCATACTAAGTTTTAATTGCAATGATAGTGATAAAAGGTTTAAGACAATCAAACTAAATCACTTTCTAAAAGAAATGGCGAATTACTAATTCACTAGTACAACAATACATCTTCTTTATTCTAGGTTATTATTTTAAATCGAACAGTAATTTAGGTACAACTATTTGAATGACATTTTTCAGCTGAATGCTCCTTTGGTCTAGCATAGTAAATCAGGTATTTCATCAACAAAATTAAGAAAGAGAGGCATAGATTTGTGGTTTGATTCAGAATATTCCTCCAAGGATAGATCTCAGTCACTACTGTATTAATACCAAAAACGTGTAAATGAGCCACTCAATAGAAGTAAAGAACAGTTAGAATACTACATTTAGTAGTTGTAGTAGTAGTGGAAGTCAAAAAATTGGTTTTTAAAAATGAGAGGAAATAACTCAATTTATAGAAAACAAATGGTAGTGTGAAAAGATTCTTATTGTGCCTAACAGAAAAGGACACAAACCTTTACAAAAGTCACAATTTTAAGGAAATATCACAACCTTTCATAAAAGTCATAACTTATCATAAAAGTCGTAACTTTTCACAAATGTCTCAACGTTTCATAAAAGTCGCAACTCTTTGTTTTCCATTTACAACTTTTAAAACCCAGCAATGCCCTACATTAATGGGGAATGACTCTAAGACAAAGAAAGAGGCAAGTATGTGTACTTTACAAACAAGAATTAATTGCATCTGGATCAGTAGATTTCCCCTTAGATATTATGTAGTGAACATATGTCAGATATACTCGATTAATTAGTAGATGTGATATCATTGAACAATCGAACTTTGGTGTATACTAATGTACCGTGGTTTCAAAGTACTTTCAATGTTCTTTCTTTAAGATTGATGTGTGTCTAGAGCCTTTTTTGAAGTAATTCTCATATGTCTTGTCTTTGTTTGAAGGAAAGTTGTCCAAACTGAAAATGCTGAAGGTTGTGAAGAATAATTGCAGAAGTGACCCATGAAACCATCGACGACTCGTCGTCCTATCGACTGAGCGTAGGTGGTGACCGTCGATAGAAAGTTCACGCATCTGGAAGAAACTCGGGGAATTCTAACTAAGTGTTGGGTGATGGAAGGATCGATGGTCCATCGACTAATCGACGAACCATCCTAGCAAATCGTTGATGTGAACAGGGACTGTCCCAGTACCCGATGTTGAAGAAAATATAAGTATGGAACGACGATAAGCATCTATGGACCATAAGTGCATCGACTGATCGTGTTGTTGGTCTGTCGATTGGATCATCAGAGAAGATGCAAAGTGTAGGCTTTGAAAAGATGCTATGTATGGACCGATGGAGGCAATCAACAGTCCATCGTCTAACCGAAGGACCGTCTGTGGTGTTTGTCGATTGAAGCCGTGTTTTGAAAAAAATTTCCTTATTTGAAATAATATTTAAATTAGGACTCTTGTTATTATAAATAGGGAGAAATATCTTGTTTTTGGGTTGGATTCTTTTACTAATTTCATACTTTTGTTCTTGGAGATTTGTTTTTGCAATTAATTCAAATTTCTAGATTTGTTGTTCAAGATAATTGTGTGATTTCAAGTTGAATTGCTAGATTTTCTACGAATTTGTCAAAGTAAGTTCATGATTTATTATTTATAAATTATGAATTGTGTTCTTCTAAGCATGGATAACTAAATCTACACGTAAGGTTGTGGGAAAAACGGGTGGTTGACAGAATAAACCTAACTAAATAATAATTCTCATATATGTTATTGCATGCATCGATAATTCTTTTGTCTAGAAGTAATTTTAATGAGTGGACGCGTTAGAACTCTCCTTATTGCTACTTGTTAGACCAAGGGGGAGGTTAATAGGAAAAGAATTATCGCCATAGATTTAGTAAATACTATTTAATAGGATAGTTTCGATTTGTGCGAAGTAATAACTAATCCAAACATCGAATATGATGCTTAATATGAAGTAAAGACATGGGTTAGCAACTTAGACACGTAGCCAGACCAAGGTACGGGGTGACATTCTCTAAACGACAGACTAGGGATTTAGCGATACATAACTTATCACTTTGCATGAAAAACACTAGGAAAGAATTGTTATAGTTAGGATTATGGCGTTAGGAACCTATGGGGAATACTTAAACCCTAGTTTCTCTCAGAACTTCATAAACATCAATAATTCACTCTTGTTACTTGTTTGATTTTAAAACATTGCAACACTTTTGTTTTACAAAAATCCCCCTTTAAATTACTAGATTTCGAAAAGGAATTGACTAAATAGAGTTAATCATACATTAAAGTTAAGTCTAAATCATTTTCCTCGTGTGATCGACCACAACCTAATAGTTTGGTTTTTTCGTTTATACGACCGCTTATACTTTCTTAGGGAAGTGAAATTTGAGCGTATCAAATTTTTGCACGGCTTCAGGGAGAAGTGGATTTTAGATTAACTTTAATAACATTACCATGTTTTACTCAACAATTTCGTTATTTTACTTTTCTTTCTTTCTTTTCGTGCCTTAAAGGTCTAGCTTGAGTTTATGTTAAGTTCACGGAGTCAAGGACAACCAAAACTTCCATTCGATCTAGAACTGAACCGTACACTACAAAAAAATAATAACCCATAGAATCCCGCTAATCTAGCTGATGGGATCAAACATCAGCATCCTCCACTGGTTGATGCTTACAAGCAAGTGATTTTGGAAAACCCGGGGGATAATTCTTTAAGGAGGCAGCCTCCTGCTCCACGCCCTCAAGAATTTTATAAGGGCAATGTTCACATCACCTATTCTAATGGTCCTCTTCTACTACCTCCTCTACCACAAGGTCATACATTCGTCGTAACTAGTAGCTTGATGCAGATGCTCACTGCCAGAGGTTTGTTTAAGATGCTACCATATGTGTATCGGCATGCTCACATCGCCAAACTAAGGTCGGTATGTAAGAGTTGTGTAGGGAGGCCTGACTTGGACATGGACATCATCGGGTTAAGAGTGTTCCCTCTCTCACTGACGGGAGAGGCCGCAATTCGATCTATTCTTTGGAGCAGTTGAGGGATGTGTTCCTAGCACGATATTGTCAACTGTCTAAAAAGCTCAACCAAAGATAGAGTGAACAACTTTGTTTCATTGCCTGGAGAGTTGGTGAGTAGCTCTTGGTATAGGTTCCCCTCATTTCTAAGAAGTGTCCCAAACCAGTACATTGCTGATGAGTCGTTGAAAAAGTACTTCTATCGGGGGCAAGAAGATGTGCCATAGGGAGGTAGTGTCACCATCAACTAGGTGCTCATATAATTTAAATGAAACTAGGACATTTGCCACAGCTTCGCGTGACTCCGTCATTTTCAAATTTGGTTGAAATTTTTTTTTTGTTTTAGTGTAGTTAAATAAGTGTTAAAAATTGATATTTTCAGTTAGACCTACGTAATGCCGCGGTGTAATAGGTTTATTTTGCTAGAGTTTTAAAATAACATTGCTTGAATGAGTTATTCACATCCTGGTAAGAGCAGGGGTAGGTAGCATAGAACTTTAAGAGCAAAAATGTGGATCGACATATATGGCACATAAATAACAACACTTTTATAGACATGTACATTTATAGTAAGGGAAGTCTTTTTGGCAATAGATAAAACCAAATACCCTACAATAAAAGAGATCAACACCACATGATATACAAATTAGCCATTTTTAGACATGTAAAGTTGCGCACCTAACAAAATAGACACTACTTGATCAAACTAATAAGATTGAGGTCCTTCGCATAGAAAATGACACGCCCCGAGCTACCCCCGAGACGCGTACACGGAACTTAGAACCACAACTGATCCCAAGCTAACCCTGCTGGCATTAGCATGAGCATACTAAAGATTACAAACTGTTGCGGAAACTAAATCATACTTAAAATTAAAAGATGGGGAATACCCATATTCTATAACGAAGATATTTGAAAACAATGAGTTTACTACAAAAGAAATATTAACTCAATACTAAGCTTAATCTAACTATGTCTGAAAATAGCCTCTAAACTAGACTACAAATACTGGGACAAGCCCCAGCTAAATCTAGACAAAACTTAAACTAAATGACTAAAGACTGAAATGAAACTCATAATTGTTGTCCTCGGAAAATGAGGACTCACCACTGAATCTGCTGGACTGGAGATCGGGAAATCGATCAATGCGTTATCGGGATTCTAAGAACCTTAACCTACATCACGAGAAGATGTAACACAAGTATGTGTCAGTACATGAAACGTACTGAGCATGTAGGATAGAGTAAAGCTGAATTAAAACATAACTTAACAAGTGCAACAAACAAGTATAATAATCTGAACGTGATGTGCTGATTTCTGAGCAAACTAGATGCAATGACCATTTATAACATGCTGAAACTGAATACTGAATATACTGATAAATCGTAAATGCAGAGAGTCTGACTGAACAGTGGGAGCTAGTAATAACGGATAATAAAACCACATGAGCTAAATGTGGAGTCCAATGTATACGCCCCATCGAGAGGACCCAATATACCCGGCCAAAGATATGAAGGCATGCTGGCATTATCACTAAACTGATTACCCACAGAGCAGACTTACAACCTACTTGGCATGTAGTTCTGGGACTATTGGGTATGCTAAACCCTAGTCCAACTCGGTATTATGCTACTCCCAATGAATTCTGTAAATTAACTGATTAAATTTGAATTTCTGTAAATACTGGATAGCTCGAAACGGAACATGCAAACTCAGACTGCAACAATTGATGTGGTAATTATGCATTTATAAGTGAGGCATGTATATCGTATGTGTCTAAAATATATGACCTAGTATGTCTAATTCAAGAACTAAAGAAATACAAAGCTAGGGTTCTGATATTCATGCGATAATCTGAGTAATAACATGATAATCTGATTCGGAACATATATTAATGAATTCATGAAGAAATATCAATGTTCTAGAAACCCTAGGTTTAATCATGATAAGAAAATCAAGAACTGACTGAAAACTAGGGACCTAATGGGTGAAAGGAACCCACTAGTGAAATCCCACATACCTGGTGATGAAATCCATCGAAAAATGCTTAAGTTTTGGGGCTGGAACAGCGGAAGCTTGTTGCATTCATTAACTAGGGTTCTTGACCTTTTTTTCTCAGCTCTTTCTTCTAGTTTTCTAAGTTTTGATTTAACGATTTGACTTGAATATGCTTTAATTATGTTTCTAGTCTTAAACTGACTAATATCTGATGATTTAGTATCAAAATGACGTAACATAGGGTTTAAACGGTATGGGAAAGGTCAAAAAGACCTCTGGGAAGGTTGTTGTCGGGCCTCATGACGGCCAGGATTGACGGTTCGTCGTGCGCCCGATGCCGCGTCGTTGGGTCCGTCATGAGCGCCTGTTCGACAGGCCTTTACTAAAATGCGCATAAGATTTTACTCGGAGGTCTTAGTTTAGCAAGGTCGGTGGCTTTGGAAAGATAATTCAATTATCTATCTGTGGGTAGGTCGTGGGAGACCTAATTAATTTTTTTCTAAGAGTTATGATCATTTTAAGTTGACCCAACTGCATTTCCCTTTAACTTGCTGCAAATTTTCCACCTACAGACCGTAAGTCTACCTACGAACCATGCTTGTCATCCATAGCTCTTGTAAGGTAGTGGTTGAAAGTAGTCTTGGTCGATGTTGACGGACTACGGACCATCGCTTGACCTATGGACCGTAAGTCCGTTCGTCGTCTAAGACTTAACCAATATTTCTAGGCTGAAATTTTTGGGATTTTCTGATCCCATCGATGGTTGTGCAGGACGGACCATAGTTAAGGCTACGGTGCAGATTTTTCTGAAAAACTAATTTTTGGTCTGTTTTGGCTACGCGGTGTTACATTATCTCCCCCTAGGGAACATTAATCCACGAATGAAGGCTAGACTAGCTGGAATAGAGGCAGAGAGATGAAAACCCCACTACTAAACACTAAGAACTGAGTTCTGAATGAATTGAGTTTGAGTACATGCATGTACGCTAAAAATGAAAGTACAAACTGAGAAAACATGATTCTAAAACTTAATTTACTCATGATTGACTGTAAAACTGAAGAGGAATTATTAGCTCAAGCTCGAGTGGAATCGGAAGGAAAAAGGTAAGGATGCTTGACTTTCATGGCTACTTCTGCTTCCCAAGTAGATCCCTCTACGGACTGACTCCTCCATAAAACCTTGACTGAAGCGACTTCTTTGTTTCTTAACCTTCTAACCTGACGGTCAAGAATCTCAACTGGTACATCCTCATAAGAAAGACTATCTATCACTGACACACTCTCTAATGGCACTATAGAGGCGGGTCACCTACGCAGTTCTTCAAGAGTGATATGTGGAAGACCTTATACACTGCTAATAATTTTGCTGGAAACTCTAACTCATATGCAACCTTGCAAATCTTTTTCAAGATCTTGTAAGGGCCTACATATCTAGGAGTGAGCTTCCCTTTCTTTCCAAATCTCATCACCCCTTTCATAGGTGAGACTTTCAGAAAAACCCAATCGTCAACTTGGAACTCTAGTTCCCTTCTCCTCACGTCTGCATATGATATTTGACGACTTTGGGATGTCTTAAGTCTATCTCTAATGAGTTGCACTTTCTCCATAGTATAAAGGACTGAATCTGGCCCTATCAAAGCTACTTCACCTACTTCAAACCAACCAACAGGAGATCTACATCTATGCCCATATAAAGCCTCATTAGAAGCCATTTGAATGCTGAAATGGTAGCAAGGAAGGTGATCATCCCAACTACCTTTGAAATTGATCACACAAGCTCTCAACATATCCTATAAGGTCTGAATGGTACGCTCTTCCTGCCCATCCGTCTGTGGATGAAATGTTGTACTAAGGTTAACTTGAGTACCAAGTCTTTTTTGAAATGACTTCCAGAAATGAGAGGTAAACTGAGGACCTATATCTAAGATGATAGACAAAGGAACCCCATGAAATCTCACAATTTCAATAAGGTAAGGCTTGGGATAGTCCTCTGCCAAATATGTAGTCTTTACCGCCAAAAAGCGAGAAGACATAGTCATCCTATAAACTATCTCGCAAATTGAGTCATACTGTCTGCGAGTACTAGGTAACCCTGTAATTAAATCCATATTGATCATATCCCACTTCCAAGTACGAATATCGATCTCTTGATTCATACCTCCTTGTTTCTGATGTTCTACCTAGACTTTCTGGCAGTTGGGGCACTTACTCTCAAAGTCTGCTATATCCCTCTTCATGCCATCCCACCAATAGACTTCTCGCAGATCGCGGTACATCTTAGCGGCACCTGGATGAATAGAATACCTGGAGTTATGAGCTTCGCCAAGAGTATTCTCCCTCAACTCTCCCACATAAGAAACAAACAATCTACCTTGGTAGCGAAGTACACCATCTCCCCCTTGGGAGAAAACCTCCACTTTCTTATTGTTGACTGCACCCTTTAGTTCAAGCAAGATCGGATCACTCTCTTGCTTTTCCTTGACCTCCACTACCAAAGACGATTCTGCCCCATTCTGAACTGTTACACCGCTGTCTGATATGCTCATAAGGCGAACTCCCAAGCGAGCAAGCCTGTGAATATCCTTCACTAGATCTTTTCTTTTTTCATCAACATGGGCTACACTACCCATAGATAATCTACTAAAAGCATCGGCCACTACATTCGCCTTTCCAGTATGATAATGCACACTGATATCATAATCCTTAAGGAACTCAAGTCTTCTCCTCTGTCTAAGATTCAACTCTTTCTGGGTGAACACATACAGAAGACTCGTACAAGTTGTGTCTCCATATCTTGAGTGCAAACACCACTGCTGCAGGCTCGAGGTCATGAGTTGTATAGTTTTTCTTATGCCCCTTAATCTTTCTAGAGGCATAAGATATAACCTTATCTCTTTGCATCAACACACAACCAAGGCCAACTCTGGATGCAACGCAATAGATCACATATTCATATGAACTCTCTCGTAGAGTCAAGACAGGAGCTGTAGTCAATCTAGTTTACAATTCTGCAAAGATTTTCTCACAATCATCTGACCATTGGAACTTGACCATCTTCTGAGTCAACCTTGTCAATGGTGAGGCTATAGATGAAAATCCTTCCATGAACCTTCTGTAATAACCTGTTAGACCTAAGAAACTTTTGATATCTATAGTAGAGGTAGGTCTGTGCTATTGTTTCACTGCTTCCATCTTTTGTGAATCTACGGGGATCCCTTTTCTAGATACAATGTGACCAAGAAAAGCAACGGATTGCAACCAAAACTCACATTTACTAAACTTAGCGAATAACTGGCGATCTTTGAGAGTCCGCAGAACAACCTCATATGACTTGCATGTTCTTCCTCACTCCTAGAGTAAATGAGGATATCATCAATGAAAATGATAACGAACAAGTCTAAGTACTATTTGAACACTATGTTCATCAAATCCATGAAAGCTGCAGGAGCATTGGTTTCCAAACAACATAACTACAAATTCATAATGACCATACCGAGTTTTGAAGGCTGTATTCGGAATGTCAGTATCTCTGACTCTGAGATGATGATAATTCGATCTGAGGTCTATCTTTCAGAAATGGCTAGCACCTGAAGTTGGTCAAACAAGTAATCAATCCTGGGGATGGGATACTCATTCATTATTGTGTCCTTGTTCAAGTATCTATAGTCAATGCACATTCTAAGAGAACCATCTTTCTTAATTAAGAACAACACTGGTGCACCCAATGGTGAAACACTAGGTCTGATGAAATCCTTATCTAGCAGGTCTTTCAACTGCACTTTCAATTCCTTAAGCTCTGCTGGAGCCATTCTGTAAGGAGGAATAGAAATAGGCTAGATATCTGGAAGGAGATCAATTCCAAAGTTGATTTCCCTTTCGGGAGGAACCCCGGGAAGATCTTTTGGAAATACTTCTTGAAATTCACAAACTATTGGAACTTACTCAAGAGATGGTGTTTCAAGGCTAGAATCTTTAAGTGTAACTATATGATAGAGATAACCCTTAGATATCATCTATCTGGCCTTAAGGTAAGAAATAAATCGACCCATAGGCGCTAGGCTACTGCCCTTCAATTCTAAGAGTGGTTTTTCTGTAAACTGAAAACTAACAATCCCAAATCTACAATCGAATGAGGCATAACATGAGTGTAACAAATCCATGCCTAGAATGACATCGAAGTTTACCATTTCTAACTCTAATAAATCTGTTGAGGTGTCTTTCTAAGAGAATATGACAGGGAAATTTTTGTATACCCGTCTAGCTATAACTGGGTCACTGACAGGAGCAGAGACTAAGAAGGGTTCTGAGAGAGTTTTTGGACAGACAATAAATTGGACATCTATACGGAGTTGGAAAAGGCAAAGTCATCTTTGTTGTCTTTCCACTGAGTGAACCATATGTGAGTCACATCCTTGAGTTTTTAGGATGCCAATCTCACCTATCAGTGCCAGTTACTAACATCACACCAAATATTTTCTTCACTTCATCAATGAACATCTGTGGGTCCTTACCAACATGCGACCCTAAAAACATAGAAGGATTCATCCTAACAAAATCACAAACTCTGGCTGCCATTGATCGATTATTTCTATTAATTGGAACTGGAACCTGCTGATTGTTCTGGTTAGTCATACACTTAGCCAAAAGCTCAATTGGCTTTCTGAATTTCTGCATCTGAACTTCATTATATGGTACTAGAGAAACTGTGTTAGCATTACGTGCATTAGCATTCAATGCCTAAGCTGTACGAGAAGGCATGATATTAAGCGCTCAACGTCGAGTTAGAATGGAATTAGATCATACCTTATGCACAATAAGAGTAACAAGAAGGTGAAGTTTTTCCTAAAACACATCATAGACTCACACTCATTAGATGTGGTGCACTTCACACCCATAAAAAGGACTGTACGTAGTGCGGCGTTTTCAGATATCCTACGAATCTTGAACCTATGTCTTTGATACAAAGTTTTATCACACCTCGAGCTACCCCCGAGACGCGGACACGGAACCTAGGACCACCAGTGATCCCAAGCTAACCCTGGTGGCATGATCATGAGCATACTAAAGATAATAAACTGTTGCGGAAGCTAAATCATACTTAAAATGAAAAGATTGGGAATACACATATTCTATAATTGAGATATTTGAAAATAATGAGTTAAATACAAAAGAAATATTAACTAAATACTTAGCTGAATCTAACTATGTCTTCAAATAGCCTCTAAACTAGACTAGAAATACTGGGAGAAGCCCTAGCTAAAAAAAGCAATAACTGAAACTAAATGACTAAACACTGAAATGAAACTCATGACTATTGTCCTTGGAGAATGAGGACTCAACACTGAATCTGCTGAATTGGAGTTCGGGAAATCGATCTACGCTTGATCCGGATACAGAGAACCTTAACCTACATCACGAGAAGATGTAGCGCATGTATGTGTCAGTACTTGAAAGGTTCTGAGCATGTAGGATAGAGCAAAGATTAAATAAAACATAACTAAACAAGCAGAAAAACAAGTATAATATCTGAACGCGATGTGCTGATTTCTGAGCCAACTGGATGCAATAACCAATTTATAACATGCTGAAACTGAATACTGAATATACTGATAAATGGTCAATGCAGAGAGTCTGACTTAATAGTGGGAGCTACTTATAACCGATAATAAAACCACATTAGCTAAATGTGGAGTCCGATGTATACGCCCCATCGAGAAGATTCTATATACCCTACCAAAGGTATAAAGGTATGCTAGCGCGACCACTAAACTGATTTCCCATAGAGGGGACTTACAACCTACTTGGCTAGTAGTTCTGGGAGTACTGGGTACGCTAAACCCTATTCCAACTCGGTATTATGCTACTCCCAATGAATTCTGTAAATTAACTGATTAAATCAAATTTCTATAAATACTGGATAGCTCGAGAGTAAACATGTGAACTGACAAAGCAACAATTAATCAGGGAATTATGCATTTATAAGTGAGGCATGTATATCTGAAGTGTCTGAGATATATGACCTAGCATGTGTAATTCAAGAACTAAAGAAATACAAAGCTAGGGTTCTTAAATTTATGCGATAATCTGAGTAATAACATGATAATCTTATTTGGAACATATATTTAATAATATCATGAAGTTATATCAAAGTTCTACAAACCCTAGGTTTAATCATGATAAGAGAATCAAGAACTGACTAAAAACTAGGACCTAATGGGTGAAAGAAACCCACTAGTGAAATCCCATATACCTGGTGATGAAATCTACAGAATAATACTTAAGTTTTGGGGCTGGAACTGGTGAAGATTGTCTAGTTCTTGAGCTTTTTTTCTCTTGTCTTGCTTCTAATTTTTTAAGTTTTGATTTAATTACTTGACTTGGATATGTTTTAATTATGTTTCTAGAATCTGATGATTTAGGGTCAAAACAACGTAACTTAGGGTTTAAACGAAGAAGGAAAGGTAAAAAAGACCCCTGGGAAGGTTTCTGTCGGGCCTCACGACAGCCAGGACTAACGGTCCATCGTGCGCCCGACGCCCCGTCGTTGGATCCGTCGTCGGGGCCTGTTCGACAAGCCTTTACTAATATGGGAATAACTTTTTACTCGGAGGTCAGATTTTAGAAAGGTCGGTCGCTATGAAAAGATAATTTAATTATCTATCTATTGGTAGGTCATGGGAGACCTAATTCATTTTTTCCTAAGAGTTATAATAATTTTAAGTTGACCCAACTGCATTTCCTCTTAATTGGCTGCAAATTTTCCACCTATGGTCAGACCTACGGACCGTAGGTCCACCTACAAACAAGGCTGGTCATCCATAGCTCTTTTCATAGAGTGGTTGAAGGGAGTCTTGATCGACGGTCACGGACTACGGACCGTTGTTTGACCTACGGACCGTAAGTCAGTCCGTCGTCCATGAATTAACCAATTTTTCTATGCTGAAATTTTTGGGTGTTTCTGATCCCATCGACGGTTGTGCAGGACATACCGTGGTTCAGGATACGGTCCGTAGATGCAACTGTTAGTAGCACCTACGCATTTTTATGAAAAACTAATATTTGGTCTGTGTTGGCTATGGGGTGTTACATGCTCAGACTCATTATATTAAAAAGGTACTCGAGAAGTTCAAGTATTTTCCTTTTAAAAGGGCAAATACCGCAATTGATTTGAACCTTCATCTCAATTAGACTATGCCAAAGTATTGGGAATTTTGATATATGTCATGAATTATACACGACCAGACATAGCTTGCCCTATCAGTAAACTAAGTCGATACGCAATTAATCGCCAAAAAAATCATTGGTTGACAATTAAGAGAGTTTTTGGATAATTAGATGACACTCAGAACTATGTTTGTCCTTACAACAAATATTCAGCAGTTCTTGAAGGATATAGCAATGCAAATTAGATAACTAGGTCAGTTGAAACAAAATCCACAAGTGGATACGCTTTCATTGTTGTTGGAGTATTATCTTGGAGATATCTAAAAAAAACATGTTTAGTTCACTCTACAATGGAGTCTAAATTCATTGCCTTAGACAAGAAAAGTGAAGAAGCTAAATGGCTCTGAAATTTTTTAGAAGATATTCAGTTTTTGCCCAAACCAATGCCCCTATATACATTCGCTGTGATAGCCAAGCTGCAATACGTATGGCTGGAAGCGTTATGTATAACAACACGTCTCGTCACATAAGACGAATACATAATTCTATTAAACAACTACTCTCTAGTTAAATTAATAGAATTAACTATGTAAAGTCAATGGATAATGTGTCAAATCCAGTTGCAAAAGACCTAACTAGAGAGGGAGTTGAAGGATCATCGACGGGAATGAGACTATGGCCGATAAAAACTCATCCTGGCGGTAAATCTACCTAGAATACTGGAGATTCCAAGATCTAGGTTCAAGGAGATAAAAAATTTTTTTTGATGAAAGTCAACATTGTCAAAAATTATTTAATAATTCATTGTCATGATGAGACAATGTTCAGTAACGAGGATAAAGGCATTAGGAATTTTTAATGGTTTCTATGTTTGATACAGATTATACCAAATAGTGTATCTGTGGGATAACACATTTAGAAACTACCTATGTGAGTGTGAATTGTATGATGCTTCAAGGAGAATCCGGTAAGGCCAGTTTTCTAAGCACATAGTAACCGAGATATGTTCATGGCTTAAATGAACAAAATAATGAGAACTAAGATTAGTTCAAGGGTTAATTGTGTGACTAATTTTGTCTATATATATACCAAAGCTCTATGGTTCAAAGATATCGAATCTACCGATTGACTGAGTATATCCGATATATGTTCACTATGGAAAGTTTAAACGAAAACCTACTTATCCAAATGCGATTAATCCTTACTTACATGACACACAAGCCTTGACCATTCGGATTTAGATTTGAATTTGGACTTGGATTTGGCAAATGATGTGATTGATTGATAAATTTTATCTTTAATCAATCTTGTTAATAGAATAAATCCAGTTAATTTATTTATTTTCTCTTTTAAATTAATACAGAATGCTAGTTAAATAACATAATTAATTTCGGCGCCACGAAATTTATTTGAAATTTACATGCAATGATAATAACAATCTGAAGCGACCTGTTCCTTTGGAAAAGACGTTATTTTTCCCAAAAGACACAACATTTCTGGAAAAAAGGGGTCTGAATAGATTTGTCTAAACAAACACGATTCTTGCTGAAAATGGCTATAAAAAGGAGATCTTTTTCATTTTTCACTTCCTGAATGTTTTTCCTCTCTGCATAAATTTTCTCTCATAAACAAAATTGTCAATCAGCTAAGTCTATTTGTTCTTTTTTTACTGTTCTTGCGTTCGCTGATGTTATTGAAGTTTGACGTACCGCTACTTCTTTATCAGGTTGATTTGATTTATATTGGAAGAAATTAATCTGCAATCTCGGGTACAATGAGGGGACTAAATTTCTAAAGGAATCACGGTGGTTACTGTGGACTCAGATTAAATGTTTTACTTCTATTCATCTTATATGTGTTTCTGTATTTTTTGATTAACCTTAATACAAGGGATAACATGAAATTCAAACCTGGAAAGAGGACCATGCGTTTGATAATTCAACAACTTCTCAAAACGGGAGATCCAAATCAACTACTGCTTTGGTAGAAGAACATTCTAGTTCCTTTTGAAGGTCAAGAAGTTGGTAGGCCGAATGAACATCTCGAACGAGATATGTCAAGTAAGTATGCATATGATAAGTCTCTTTATAATGGCTCTCCTAAATGGAAAACTGATTTGGAGTCCTTTGAAGACTGGTATCTTGCTGAGTTCTCCATGGAAAGTATGGATAATGAAGATCTATAACCCAATATATCGGCAATTTTAATGCATTCTGTTAAAATACTTCCTTACACAAAGCATGGAAATTTAACCAGGGAGTTCAATGGTCAACAAAATTATGAGTCAATTTCCATTTGAACCTGCTGCTCAATTTCTTACAGTAATAATTCCCACAACTATAGTGGATCATTATGTCTGGGATCCATGAATAGTGTCAATTTCATGGCTCTGAAAAGTTATACGGTATACCATGCAAAAGAACTGCTATTGCTGGGAATGTATTGGCAGGATTTTCTTAATTGTGTAGTTAAACTCTATAAATAGAGTGTGGGATCCTGGACAACCATGGTATGTAAATTCCTACTTGCACATTCTGTTCACATGTATGCAAATTGCATATACACTAGTCTTACATCAATATAATTATGATGTGAAAAATGAGATTTTGTCAGCCAACTTCAAGCACACATCGATTTTACATCCTCACTATATGCATGTCGTTGCTACCATCTTACTGAAGTGGAATGTAATAGCATTAAGGAGTGGATATAAGGTGAAGTTTGAGATTGAACACCCTTATGCAGGTTACACACATTATGGGGTACTTGAGATGATAGAGTGGGCTGCACGACATAGATTACATCATGGTTTAGATACTGAATTAATTTTGTCTATCCTCTTGAACAAGTGTGTGGTTGTTGGGCATGAGGTTATACCCGAACTCCATTTGATAATTTGGAAAAGTGTAAATCAGAGAGAGGGTTATTGTAACGGGTTGATATCAGTTTCAATGCAGAGATTTGGGGAAAGGAAGATACTCCAAGGTGAATATTTCAATTGATCGTAAAGGAATTGATAGCAAGGAAGAATGGAGAAAGAAGGGAACTGCAACTCTTGTTAGCCATATGTGTCGGTTGCTGTTGTAAAATATGACGAAGTTTCCCTATGTTTCTACTACTAGTTCTTCCATAAGTTTGAGTGAGATATATAGGTGCATTACTCTTTTGGATACATCTCACATTACTAAACATCCATTCCATGTTCCAAAGCTAATTAAGAATTATACAACCGTGTCTAGACTACTCCAACCTGCCAAACAAAGTTTATTATACTCCATGTTGCCAGATGATGTATCTTGACTTGAACCTTGAGGACAAGGTTCTTTCTGCGGGTGTATTGTCGTGAACCAAGCTAACTTGATAAGGGCTCATTAATTAGAAGTTGTGAATGGGACCAGGCTAGGTAAAATATTAAAGTGTTCTATTTGGGATGCATACCCAATTAACATTTGCTTAAAAAAGAAAATGAGTTTGAAATAAGGGCTTATGCATATTGAAGAAAACTTTTGTCCTCTCCTCTTCTTCTAGAGTCTTGTTATTTCAATATTTCCATTGTATATCCGTAGTTTGAGCATTGCAATCACAATTCTAATTTATAATTGCATTTTAGTTCTCTTCTTAATCTAGTGAGGAATTCAGGTTTGTTACATTACAACCACAGGTAGAAGAGATGGGGGAAAATTAACTACTACTTTGGTATACTATTTGATTCTACACAAGATTAATTACATCTAATTTGGCACTTGGAAAATTAGTTAAGCTCTTTTTGAATAAACGTAAATTTAAGTTCACTTTCATCATTTGGAGTCATACTATGTCTACTTTCTTAAGAACAAATACGAGCTTATACCACTGCCCCGTACTGACAACAAACTTTCATCTCCGACAATAATTCTCCTAATCGCTATAACTATAAATGCCTCTGAAGCAATGGTTCTTAGGAAACCCCTTAGTTTCTAATTCTCTCCAACTCTGTCTCGTGACATCATATCACTAACATAAAGTATCTCTTAACTGATCGCTATTATTACATCTTATCACTTCATGAATCCATTAACTGAACTTTAAAGTTGAACCCAATTAGCTAAAGAATAATTATGCTGAATATGAAACAAACTGTTGATAAACAAAAATTAATGCTTTTATTCAAATACATAAGAAACTAGGAAAGTACAATCTTTTGTTTGCATCACAAACAACATATTAGACTTGAATCCTGAAATTTTCAAAAATTAAGTATTTAAATTTAAAGAGCTTTTAAGGAAGAAAATTCATTTACAAAGATCAAACTGAATATCTGGAGGTGACGATCACTAATATCGTTTCTTGTGACTTTTCATTCTTGTAATGATTTTGTGTTCCAATTTTAAATCCATCCTTTGAAAACCATGTTGGATATTGAGTTGATAATATTATGTATATTATGGATAGGTCAATGAAAAGTCCACAACCAAAACCCATGAGAACAGCCTTCCAACTGATCATTGATGAATCTCCTCCGCCTTCTTGATCTAGCTCAACTGGAGTCGTTGTTTGTGCTACCTTATCATCACCACCACAGTCCTTTGACAGTGGAAATCAACATAAACCATCATTCCCTTTGTATTAGCTGTTCTCAACTGTATCAAATTATTTTCCTTAGGGGATGCATCAAATAAGATGATTGTGAGAGAGCTTTAAAATTTCAAGCGATGTGAGGGATGCAAGTTGTTGTAGAATTTCTCTGCTGATTTTGTTGGATGAGAGATCCAATGATTCAAGTACAGATAATTAGTGCTGGGATACAGGTATGTGACCCTCCAAGCTATTATGAGATAAGTTCAATGTACGAAGCCCAACGGGATCTACAATAATGCTTGGGATATGACCTTCGAATCTATTCATTAAGAGATCGATAATTATGTTTGTAGTCAAAACCCGAGGAAGTTCAACATCCAGCCCCTTTCTTGTCACTATAAAGTCATCTGTGTAATAATGAGAACCTATATCAGATACATACTCTCACGTTCCATTGTTCTCACCATTTATTTTCATAGCTTCAAAATTCTTGAAAAGGCTCACTGGTAAATCTCCAGTAAATACGTCGGATGAGAGATCTACGGCACGAATTTGAGCAAACAAGTTGACAGTCCTAGAATCTTTTATAGGTCCATTGAACTTATTTGATCTCAATACTGAAATATGCAACTTTGGTAGGGCTCTCAACCGTTTAGGAAATGTGTCATTCAATTCATTGTTACCTAAATCAAGAACAACCAAATATTTGCAATTTATCAGAGATTGCGAAACTTTCCCCTCTAGCTTATTTCCATCAAATTAATGACTCAAACATGGTTTCCTATAATAAAGTAATATTAATTGTCCCTCTAAGAATATTGTTGTTAAATCGATAACGGAAAGTTCACCCATCTCACCCAAACATAGTGAGATTGTTCCCTCCAAATAATTGAAGCCCAAATCTAGCACTTGTAGTGTTTTCAGATTGCAGACCGTTGAAGCGATCTGTCCACTGATTTCATTTTATGAAAGGAGAAGAAATTGCAGGAACTGCTGGTTAATGAGTGAAATTTGAATAGGACCTTCCAACTGGTTTTGTTTCAAAACAACTTCAATTAATATTTTACACTTACACTCGTGATGTTTGAAATCCATTTGTATTTGAATCGCAAGAAATTCTATCACTCAGTTATGTGTTTATTGTGGGAATAAAATCGTGGTAGCAATTAATTTGGCAGTCATACTTGTTGAAATTACTAGTAACAAATGTGAAAATTGGTACCCACCAATGTGAAAATTGAAAGTCACATTTGTGGACGTAGCTATTCAAAGTTTGGTAGAGTTTGACAGCCAATTTTTGTGGAAATTGGCTACCACATTATGTCACTAATGATGTAATTAAGTGTTCAAAAAAACTCTATAAATAGAATAGTAATTATACACTTAATAACACACCAAAATAGAGAAGCAATAGAGAGTAGAGAAAGTTATCTACAAAATACTTCTTAGTTTTGTGAGAAAATAGTGTGCAAGTAATATTATTATGTGTTGTAAGAAATAAAAGAGTTTTGAATAATAGTCTTTTGGCACACCAAGTTTGCATAAATATTATTGTATTACTTATCCGAGTATTATATTTACCCCATTTAAATATTTGGAGTCGTTGTTACTCTCTTTCTATTGCTATTTAGTTTGGATATTATTTTGGGGGTGATTATTATTTGTTCAACAACATGGTATCAGAGTCATGACAAATAATAGTCCATTGTCGTTTCAATACCCCCGTCTCACAAGATTAAATTATTAAAAATGGTGTCCACTAATGAAAGTCATTCTTGGCTCTCAAGATTTTTGGAATATTGTAGACTAATGGTATACAAAATCCGTAAATGAGCAAACTTTGATAAAGACAAGATAGAAAGATCAACAGGCCCTCACTATTACCCATCAATGCTTTGATGATGGCATGTTTGAAAAGGTGGCTGATGCAACCACCTCAAAAGAAGCGTGTGAAAATTACCAAATTATGTCCAAGGAGTTGATACAGTTAAGAAGATAAAACTTAAAACTCTAAGGGCTGACTTTGATGTTTTTAAAATGAAAGAATCCGAATCCATTTTGGATTTCTTTTCAAGATTGATGGTTGTTGTAAATCAACTAAGAAGATACAAGGAGGAAGTAGATGATGTGCGTGTGGTAGAAAAAATCATTCCTTCTTTAACACCTAATGTAACGACCTGTTTAGTCGTTTTGAGCAGCAGATTTTATTTCTGGAAAAACTGTGTGAGTCGACGGAACCCACGACGGACCGTCATGGACACGAAGGGCCGTCGAGGGTGTCTCGTTCCAAAAGACTTAGACTTCTGAAATTTGGGTACTGAAATCGACTCTCTGAACTTGGCGACGGACCTGCAGGA
>NC_028637.1:13686949-13687117 GCF_001406875.1 Solanum pennellii | reverse complement strand
GAAGTGCAGGACGGACCGTCGTAGGCACGACGGGCCGTCACAGACTCCTTAAACAAATTGAGTCCATGACGAACCTGCATGACGTACCGTCGTAGGCACGACGGGCCGTCACAGGCTGTGTAATCCCAGGCTGGGTCGGATTTCTGTTAGTTATTTAAGGGGCGTTTT
>NC_028637.1:13669586-13673436 GCF_001406875.1 Solanum pennellii | reverse complement strand
AAGTTATTGAATTGTCTTTTATTAATGAGTTTAAGTCTTCCGCATTGCTTTATGTTGATATTAAATTGAAATGTTAAGGTTTAGATTGGTTGGTTCGCTCACATAGGAGGGTAAATGTGGGTGCCAGTCGCGGCTCGGTTTTGGGTCGTGACACCTAAATTTTACTACTTGGTGTGTGATATTAAGTAGTCTAAAGATCTAGACTCTATGCCGGTAAAACAATTGGAAGGTTCTTTACTAGCGCATGAAGAGAAAGTGAAAATGAGAAAGAAGAGCAACTAGAACAACTTATTAGTACTCATGCATCCTTCAAAGGATTTGAAAGTGAGAAAAGTTACAAAGGAATTGGACAATGGCGAGACCGGTGGAAGAAGAAAAAGTTTTACCAATCATTTCAACAATGAAGATAAAGGTCAACAGTCATATAGAGGTTGTGGTCGTGGTCAACGAGGAGGTAGAGGACGTGGAGCCTATCAAGGTTATAATTAAATAAGGTATGACAAATCTGAAATTGAGTGTTATAACTGTCATAAACTTTGACAGTACTCTTTGTAATGTCGTAGTAATGCTGAAGAGAATGTAAATCTTGTTGACAATAACCAAGATGAAGATTAGTCAACGTTGTTATTAGAACTCAATGAAGAAGATAGAGATGATCGCAGCTGATGTTATCGTGACTATGGATCAAGCATGATATTTGTGGTCACAAAGATAAATTTTTCACGGATAAAGAAGACGGTGAAAGGTAATGTGTCTTTTTGAGATACCTCGAATATCCAAATTGAAGGGATAGGTATGATTTTGATATTTTGTAAAGATGGTGGCCATATATTGATTAACAATGTTTATTATGTTCCAAAATTTAAAAGTAACATTTTGATGTTGGGTCATCTTCTTGAAAAAGGATATGATATTCTTATGAAAAATATACATCTTTGGCTTAGAGATTTAAGTAAAAACATAATTGCTAAAGTTCATAAGACAAAGAATAGGTTGATTTATTTGTATCTTCAAACTATCGATGCAAAGTGTTTGAAGGTCAATGTGCAAGATGACTCATGGTTTTGGCACATGAGATTTGGGCACTTGAACATTGAAGTTCTCAAATCAACAGGAGACAAGAACATAGTTGATGGGATACCATCAATAAACGATCCAAATCAATTATGTGAATCATGACTTCTTGGAGAACACGCAATGAGGAGTTTTCTAGAGAAGACTACATTAAGAACAAGTAAGCCACTTCAACTTGTACACACCGATGTGTGTGGTCCAATCGATTCACCTTCTTTTGGTAAAAGAAAAATACTTGTTCTTTTTTGATGATTTCAGTAGAAAGACATAGGTATACTTCTCAAAGCAAAAATCTGAAGTTTTTGTTGCCTTTAAAAATTTCAAAGCACTTGTAGAAAAAGAATGTGGATATGAAATAAAAGCATTAAGGTCGGATAGAGCAGGCAAATATACTTCAAAAGAATTTAATGACTTTTGCCAATCTCATGGAATTCGTCGCCTCTAATGGTACCTTACTCCCCCCAACAAAATGGAGTTGCAGAAAGAAAGAATAGATCAATTCTTAATATGGCTAGATGTATGTTGAAAGCTAAACATCTACCAAAAGAATTATGGGCCGAGGCTATTTCTTGTGCAATTTATTTGAGCAATAGTTCTCCAACAAAAAATGTATGAGATCAAGCACCTCAAAAATCATAGAGTGGAAGAAAACCAAGTGTCAAGGATTTGAGTATCTTTGGGAGCATAGCATATGCTCATGTTCCACATCAAGGGAGAGCTAAACTTGACGATCGAAATGTCAAGTATATGTTTTTTGGCTATGAAACGAATTCAAAAGGCTAAAAATTGTAAAATCCAAGCAATAACAAGGTGGTGGTGATTCATAATGTTTAATTCAATGAAGAAACATCATGTAATTGGGAGACTCTGTAAGAAAAAACATATGATTTGATTCCATACTTCGGAGATGAAGAAGAAACCATGGAATATTCACTGGATGCGACCCCACCTTCTTCACAAGCAAATGTTGATCTCTATCTTTTCATGAGAGTTCAAGTGAAAGAACATATAGGATCAGGAGGATTCAAGAACTCTATGAAGACATAAAAGAAATTGCTAATTTTAATTTTTTGTGTTGTCTCTTTGTTGATAGTGAACCAATGAATTTTGATGAAGCTGTTACTGACAAAAGGTTGAGACAAGCCATGAAGGATGAGATCCACTAATTGGAGAATAACAACACTTTGGAGTTAACAACTCTTCCCAATGACCATCGAGCAATTGGAGTCAAATGAGTATACACGACGAAGAAAAATTCCCATGGAAAGGTATAAATATACAAGGCAAGACTTGTGGATAAAGTCTACAAACAAAGACATGACATCGATTATATGGAAGTCTATGCGCCTGTTGCCCGCATGGAGACAATTCATCTATTGATCTCTTTAGGTGCATAAATGAAATGGAAGATCCATCAACTAGATTTCAAATCGGCATTCTTTATCTTGAAGAAGAAGTCTATGTTGAGCAACTATTGGGTTTCATGGTTGAAAAATCATGAAGATAAGGCGTTGACGTTGAAGAAAACCTTATATGGGTTGAAGCAATTCCATGAGCTTTGAATAGTCGCATTGAAAAATAATTTCAAGACAATTTACTCGTTATCTTCATGAATATGTTTTTTACATTAAAGTTCATACTAATGGAAATATTCTACTTGTGTGTCTTTATGTTGATGATCTCACTATAACGGGTAACAACCCAGTTTTATTTGAAGCTTTCAAGAAAGCTATATCCTTATTTTAAATTTAAATTTTAGAAAATTCATATGTAATTAATTACTTAGTGTAAATTAACTTTAAAAAGTGTTAAACAAAAATTTGTGAAAAATAGATAACAAAAAATTATTAATGATGTGGTAATGACATGGTTATGTCGTGGTGTTGGCATGGGTATGTTCTGATAGTTACATGGCTATGATGTGGCGAATGATAGTGGTATATATAATTATATCACGGTTGTTTTGAATTTATTTCAAAGATGTGTAAGGGAGGGTATTAAAATGCCCGTGTATTTTAAGTTCTTAAGTAAATTATTCAAGCATGTTAAAGGTTTCTTTTATGTATTTTCCTTAAAATACAATAATAATTTAGTTTGTATGTAGAGATACAATATAACTCAATTTGGGAGATTCTCTAATCGAGAAGAATCACTATGAGCTATGTGATGATACAATATTTGCCCATGCTTCCAAAACTGTCCTATACCTTGCTAGAGTACAAGACATCCTCAACTAAGTTGATCCATTAAGCTATGCTCAAAAAGTAATAAGGAATCAGATAATACTATAAGTGGGAAGCTCCTAACCTCAAAGTTGAATTACCATTTTACCCTTATTTTACCTCTAAAAAAATTAATATTAATATCCAGTTAATTAATTAAATATTAAGTTAAAGTTATATTCAAATTCATGCATCAAATAAGATCTTAATGCATCATATATTCATGTACTAATTAAATGTAGATAATGAAGAGTCTAATAACCTTTCAATTTTAATTTGTAAGTTAAGTGGGGGTAATGAAGAGTCTATCAAACACACTCACACAACATTATTTATATTCCTTGTGTTATTCAAGTTTGTAATCATCTTGCATTCTACAGTAGGTTAGTCTACATTCCTTGTAAATTTTTCATTCCCAGTTTGTAATTATAAGAATTTTTACTATTTTATTTATTTATATTCTTTAAAAGTTCATGCATATTCATCTTATTTTTGTGGAGAAATATATAAATTATGATAGTTACAAGATGAATATACTAAAATATGAAGTTGTA
>NC_028637.1:13632426-13668792 GCF_001406875.1 Solanum pennellii | reverse complement strand
AAAATTTTGTTTACATATTTGAAAAAGAAAGTACGCTTGAAAATCAAAGAAATTATCACCTATGAACTTGCACAATGAATTTTTTCAGTTGATAGGTGAGTAATTTCATATCTATGTAAAAATAGATAATATCAAAGATTATATAAAGTACTTTTAAATAATAGAATATCAAAACATGAATTAATGCAATTAAGTACAATAATTATTTTATGTACAATGAATATGCGTACTATATCTGTATAATTTCAATATAACTAAAGATATTAACTTTGTAGAAACATAAACAACAGATTTAAGAATATGTACTAAAAAACAACAATTAATATCATAAACATAAATTAATGAGTGTAAAAAATATATCCGAATATGTAAAATTAAAATGAAATAAAAAAAATGAAGTCCACTAAATGCACAATGTCTCCTTTAGAAAACTATTCCCTTCCAATACCAGAGGTTTAAAGAATTACGTCATCTTAAGAGTGAACGGCTTTATTCACAAACCTATTGATGCAAAAATATTGGTGTTAGTAAGTCAGTCAATAGGAGCAAAGTACACGAATATTTATTTTTGTAGAAGTAGAAGAAGAAGATGATGATTTTGTGTCCTTTTAAATGACAGGAAATTCCTTAATTTGTAGACAACAAAGGGTAGTGTAAACAAATATTGTTTGTGTCACATTATAAATGGTACGACTATTCGGAAAATTTGCAACCATTCAAAATTTCAAAACATTTCATAAAATTTACAATTTTTTATGAAATCACAACTCTTCATTAAAGTCTCAACTTTTCATAAAAGTCAAAACTTTTGATAAGAATAAAAACTCTTCATTAAAGTCACTACTTTCCATAAAAGTGACAACTTTTGATAAAAGTCACCACTTTCATTAAAGTCGCAACTTTTCATAAAAATAACATCTTTTCATGTAAGGGGAATGGTAGTTTTGGTAACAAATAAATTTAAAAGGAAGTTTTGTCTTGTTGTTTATCAACGTAGGCATGTCTAAGGTTCTCTTATATATGAATACATTATATGATATAATTTCTTCATTTCAACTGTCTTCCGTATCGTTAAATGTGTAGAACTTTGATTAAATTTCATAGTTGGGTTGTAATAATGGTTCTTTCACATAAACGTTAGTGTGGTTGCCAATAATGACGGTATGGGTTGTGACAAAAGATGTAAGTAGGAAATGAAGTATTTTGAGTCTTTAAGAGATAGAGGACGTTTGGGATGAATTAGTACTACTTCAGTTTGTTTGAATATATTATTTGTGGTAAGTTTTTCATAGATGAGAAATATTATTTTTATTTTCATCCCAAGTGTATTCTAGTAATTTAAAAAGCATGACCCTTTTTCTATCCATATTGATTACATGATTTATGTGGACTTTGAGTTGTTTGAATTCGTCCCCATATCGAAGCTCAATAGTACTCCCAAGTTATACACAACTCATATGTTTAATAGAATTTCCTCATCCTCAACTTTGAGATTATTACTCAAAATATTGTCTTCAAAGAGATTATACTCAAAACTCCTCATATACACATTTGGAAATCAAAGATTCCTCCTCATTTAAAATGTAGCAACATTGTATTTTTGGAATACATAGTTCGCTTATATTCATTTTGAAAACGGAAAATGCACAAGTACCCCCTCAACCTATACTTTAAATCCCAAAGACACTGTTATACTATACTAAGGTCCTATTACCCGCCTGAACTTATTTTATAAGTAATTTTCTACCCCTTTTTGGCTTACGTGGCACTAGATTGAAAATAAAAGTCAACCAACGCTTGGCCCACAAACATGTTTTAAAAGATTGTAAAAGAATTCTCGAATTGTCTGAAAACAACTCTTAAAACTTTACACTTAACTCTACCTTGAATTTTAAATTATGAATTCAATGGTTATGATTCATGTTATGAATAATCTCTTGACGTTTATATGTAGTTTAGAGGAGTTAGAATCTGAAAAGAGTAAAGATATACTTTCAAAGAACTGAGGCGGGATAACTGACATAACTATAGATGGACAGGTAATCCTAGAGAACTGAGTGGAGCGGGGTGTAGCCCATACACTACATACCATATTTCCTGGTGCGTGTTGGCGCAGCATGCTAGATCCTTCTCAAAAATATTCCAATGAATTTTCTTCTTCGATTTAAGGCTCTAATTAACCTAGAATTGAATGATTTCTTCCAAACTCTCCTAAATTCGAATACCCAACATTAGTAATCAAAAATCCACTCATCAACAACCCTCAAACTCCTATTCATCTTAAATAACTATCAAAATCTCAATAATCAAGATTTACAAATGAAATTTCAAGACCTAATAAAAAATCTCAATACATGGATTATCATAGATGAAATAAACTCATGAAACTCCCGATTGAGATGTGGTTAAACGAATCGATCACTATGAAAAACTTATATGCCTCTTACAGATCAAACCCTTTGGCAAAATTCCTCGACAAATCTCAATAATTTTGACGAATGCCTAAAACCTTCCCTCATTTCTCTTCTTGAACTCCTCTTAAAACCCTAAGAGTATTTCAAGATTGTGAAAACTAAACCAATTAATTTTAGATCCAAAAAATATTATTAAAAATGCTTAAAGCTGATGGGGTAAGGAAAAGAACTAAATACCCCTCATTAATTTGGGGTAAATTTCATTAACTGAACTAGCTGACTTCAAACGAGCATATATCCCTTAGCTGAACTCAAAATGTACCAAACTAGGTGTTGTTGGAAAAAATATTCAAATAAATTTCATTTGATATCTTATAGTCAATCTATCTTTTCATGCCCCGACCCTATACCCTGAACGCAACTGACACTCTAGCACCATTATTGGCCCAAGCGAACCCTTAGCCTGACTTACTACTCAGTAAAAGAATTAACTAACATGAAATACTCTCAGAGAATAAACTCAAAGAATAAACTGAGAATGTATTAAAAGATACATTTACTAGACAATGAGGTAACTCAAGTCTAAGGCATTAACAATTGAAAATACAAAGACTTATGAACTACTGTCTATCCATCTATAAAGCCCCTAATAATATGAGAGATGTTGGGATAAGAATCCTGATATTTCTAGAAACTGTAATAACTGAAACATAAAAATAGGGATCTTGAAGAAAGCAATAAGGCTCACCAATAACTTTGAAGCTCAACAGTATCAACGTAGCGCTAAATATTGATCGTGGTTACCTGTCTCTACATCATAAAAGTTATAGGTCAAATGACGTAAGTACATGAAAATTATGAGCTCGTGAGGAGAATTCTAAGGCATAAGCTTGAAAGGGAACTGAAAAAACTTACTTCGTCTTAACTCAACTCAACTCATTTTAGTATAAAGAAGTAATAAAGATGCAATATAAAAAAATTAAAACATGTCGATAACAACTCAGTGTTTTGAAAAAGACAATAGTAAGTTAGGTTTGCATATGAAAATACAAGTAACTCTGTGAGGATTCTCTACCCAACAACAATCACTATAAAGTATGTTCATAATACAATGCCTTGTCCATGTTTGCAGAATTGTCCTATACTTTGCCTGGGTATAGGACTACTCACTATGTGGATCTACCAGTTCATTCTAAAAATCATTAATGAATTATCTAAAATGTATGACAATTTTTACCAACGTTGGCTACACGATTTATGGAGACTTTGAGTTATCCGAATTCCTCTCCATATTGATGCCCAATACTAATCTAAAATGTAGCTAACTCATATCACTACGATAAAAACAACTTTTAGCATCAATAAATGTTGATATAAATTAAGTGTTCTAACATTTTTACTGCATTAATTAAGTATCATTAGAACCAATGTTGCTAAAGTCTTTAGAGACATGTTCAAAAAATATTAATTGCCGCTAAAAATGCATCTTTAGCGACAATTAAGAATTAACTGCCGTTAATGATCATTTTTTATGTAGTGTATTATTAAGAACATGAATTTCTCTGTGGTTTGAGATTATTACTCAAAAATCTATCTCTTAAAAGAGATGGTACTCAAAACTGCTCATCAAAACTCTTTTGGAAGTCGGTGTTTCCTCGCAACTTGAATATGAAAACATTTACTCTTTTGAAATACTTAGGTCCCATAGATCATTTAAAAGAATTAATTTATCTCTACTCTTCCTTAATCTCAATGCTTAAGTCCTAAACATGTTTAGAATATTTGTAAAAGACTTCTTAAAAGGACTCGAATAACTGTCAAGACTTGACTCTTAACTCTATGCTGAATTTGAATTATGAATTCAAGTTTATGGTTTCGATAGGAAGGATATCATGATGATTAAAAGTGTTTTTAGATAGTTAATCATGAGAAATGGTAGAAAATCATAGCTACGGGGGCAAGTCCATGACGTGAAGATGATTTAAATATCTAGTTGTGAAATTTTTTTTAAAAGTGGAGTCTGAGTCCTCTCTGCAAATTTTTTCACCAGGGGAGAAAGTTTGCAACACGGACTTGCGTGCCACATTCTGCCCGAATTTTTTCTTCCTCGATTTGAACACCAATTCTCCTAGAATCTAATGGTTTTTTCCCCAATCACTTAGAATCGAATACCCAACAGTAGTACAAAATAAATTACTAAAAAATAACCTTAAAACTCATACGGTTATCTCAATAGCTTTTTAAAACCTCAAAAATAAAGATTATGAAATACCTCATCAATGAAACTCATAAAGAACTCAAATCCTTTGCACGTAGGAGAAAGAACTTAAGCTGAAACAATCATGATTTGTGTGTGGGTAAACGAACCCAATGTTATGTGAAGTCACATACCTCTTTAGGGAACAACCTTTGGTGAAACGACCTTTAATTTCGCAGTACAAGAACGACTTGACTTTTCTCCTATTGAACTCCTTACTCTAAAATCCCAGCGTAATTTAAGATTGTGTAAACTAGACCAAATCGGTTTAGACCCCCAATTTAATTAAAAACATTATATGTGAAAAGGGTAAGGAAAAGACTAAGATACCCATCATAAATTTGGGTAACTTTCCTTAACTGAACATACTTACTTTAAACAGACACATCTCCCTCAATCAAACTAGAAACTTAGCTATCTCGGTGGCGTTTTAAAGAGGATTTAAATAGATTTGATTTTATCTCTTATGGCCACCTAACTCATCATGTAATAAAAATTATGGTCGTTTGAAGTTGACCCAAAACTCACAACCTATGCATAACTTGCAAAATTCTCAATTTAGCTTTTCCAAATTAGTTCTTTCTAATAAATCTAACTATTTCTAAGACGGGATGCTCCAATTTTAAGTCTTAAAGAATTTAACCAGTTACTCAATCAGACATATTAGTAGGCACAAGTCAGTCACATAGTTAGTAAGGCATATAACTAAGGTACATTAATTAGTTATTAACAACTAGATAGGAATGACAATACAAGAATAAATGGAACACAAAATAAGATCGCGTAGATGAACATAGTAAAAGTGTGAGTACCTCTGACCGGATCTGGGTGAATCCACAAATAATAATGGAGACGAGCTAGTTCACGTCTGATGAACCAGGATTTTTTTTGTGAGATGAATGAAAGTAACAAGTATAAGGGATTTTTCTCTAGGATTTTATAGACTTTATCTATGGGTAAATCGGATGGGTGAAATGGGGTATGTGCAGGTCTTGAAATTTGGGTAAACAAATTTTAAACTCAGATTGTGGTGTAGGATTGCGCCATGCGTACATAATGACTGTTCGGTTAGTTGAAGGGTAAAATCTTCACTGATTATTGGAAGGCAGGAACTCTGATGGACGAAAAGTATGTCGGAGGGCATTGAAAAATCATTTTCAAATGTTTGAGGGCATATTTGTACTTTTATCCAATATAAATAACTTTTCAGTTAAGAAACAAGTTACACAGAATTAGTAGTGTAGATATTAATTATAGGTACTCTTGACCTTCACAATGTGATGAAATGGAATATATATGTATATAGTAGCAATATACCAATTAACAATTTGAGGATTCTCAGTACTTTGATTAGTTTGTTATTTTTAATTTTCACCTGGATGATAAGGGTTATTCGAGAATTAACAATCAATCCTGAAATGTTCAATAAGGTAGAAGGATAATACAAATACGTGTGAAAGAAGAAATAAATATATTACTATACCTTAAAAAGTTGTTGAGAAAATATTTAAAAATAATAATTAATGTTGTATGGATTTTTCAAATTGACATATATTAGAAAGATCACTCAATGTTTAAAAGCTAATTAATAAAAATACCGTCATAATAGACTAGAGGAAAGGAATTGTTTTCTAGGTCTTTAAAAAAGTTCTTTGCAAAATTATTTATAAATTTTATATTCGTTTTACGAGGAATCTTTATTTTTACACCTAAGATATATATTTTCATTATTTTTATATAAAAGGAAACTGAAAAGGAAGGTTAATTTTCCATTAATCAAATTATTTAAAATCTTTTGCAAAAAAAAACTATAAAAGGACAAGAAATTTCATTTTCTCATTACTTCTAGAGAGACTACTAAAAAAGCACATTACTACAAACTTGATTGTGAAGATATATGATTTTTTGATTTAATATTACAATGTCAATTACTAATTTGGTTCATAATTAGGAATGTAATTTAATAAAGACCCTTTAAAGAACAACATTTCTTGCAATTCTTTTGCTGAACATCAAGATTAATTGAGAACAAAAGATAATAATTCACCTTCTTGATTTTCTAAAATGAAGTTTATAACTTAAAAACTTAATTAGGCGTACATACATAAAATAAAACTGATATTTGAAAAAAAAAATCAACAGGAATATTTGAATGTAAAATGAGATTACGTTTAGATATGCATTAAATTTTACAAAAAATAAAAAAATAGATGTGCACTAACCTCTCTTGTCGTTTTCCAATAATCTAACTGAGCTCGTTGCCAATTGTACATCTATACATGTAAAAAAAATCTATATATTAAAATAATTTAAAGACGAACAAAACATCAATCAAATTTTAATTCCAAAGAAGAAGGGAAAGAAAATATTCAGCCTTCGCTTAAGGTTTTCACAACCAATTGTTGTTTTGAAGATTCAGCAAACTTTAGAATTCTATCCACCTACCTATATAATATTTAGTTAGAAATCGCAATTATATAAAACTAATTCAAAAGTAAGGAAAATTGATCAATGATAAAAACCTTGTCACTCCGGACATCCAAAACTGCAATTTTTTCATTGTAAAAAATAGAAAGAGGTGCAAATTTTATGGCGCCATATCTCGAAGGGCAAACCCTAATGAATAAAATAAACTCAAAAATCAATTGACGAGTACTTTCATTATCGAAAGCATTAACCGAGTTAATGCAAACTTTATATGTTTTTGCCAACTTTCTTTACATTTTAAATTTTTTGATGATGTAATAAATAAGAGGTCTTCATTTTTCAAACATAAGAAATGTAAGAAAATATGTTTTTTTATATAACTTATAAGACAACTACTGCTAAATTTTTTTAATTTTATTTTTTTAAAGAGCAAGAGATCTCATTTCCTCAAAATTTTGTCGGGAGAACTTTAAAAAAATATCAATACACTGATCACGACAAATTATTTATGTCTTTACTTTATTTATTCTTCTAGAGGGAGAAGTTAATTCCTAATTAAAAATTAAATTAACTAATTAAAATGTTAAAAAAGGGAATTAAGAAGAAGTAATTGAATTTGAATATCGCATAAATAACATGAAAATATTGAAATTTTGGGAGTGATAAAAAATTCACCTCTCTTTTCGATTCACCAAAACTTTATGCATAAAGTTTTTCCTTGCCAAATCTAGATCTGTATGAAAAAAAATGTTAGGTAGTGGAGCCTGATTAATTTTAGGTTTTCCTATTTATTCTCTATTTTAGGCTTTCCTATTTATTCTCTATTTTAGGCTTTCCTATTTATTCTCTGTAACAAAAAATACTCTNGGGGTGTTACCACGAAATATTGGGTTTTCTCTTTCTCTCTCTAGATCTCTCATCTCTTTCTCTTGAAAGTTCTTGTGTTCTTCATTCATCTAGTGTGTGTGCGTGAATTCGATCCTAACAACTGGTATCAGAGCTAAGGAGATTCAACACGATCACAGAAGATGGATAGTTCGAAGCTTGGAATCGAGAAGTTTGATGGATCCGATTTCAGTTTCTGGAAGATGCAGATCGAAGATTATCTGTACCAGAACGATCTTCATGAACCGTTGACCGGGGTGATGACGGAATCCATGACAGTGGAGAAGTGTAAACTCAAGGATCGCCAGGCTCTAGGGTTGATCCGGTTGACTTTGTCAAGAAACGTGGCGTTCAACACGTGAAGGAGAAGACTACGTCCGGTCTGTTGAAGGCACTGTCAAACATGTATGAAAAACCATCGGCTATGAACAAGGTATATTTGATGCGTAGATTGTTCAATTTACAGATGTCTGAGAATGGATCCGTTTCTGATCATATAAACGAGTTCAATATGATTGTGAGTCAACTCAATTCTGTGGATATTAATTTTGAAGATGAAATTAAGGCGTTGATTTTGATGTAATCTCTGCCCGAGTCTTGGGATACTGTTGTTGCTACGATTAGCAGTTCCCGTGGATCTGAGAAACTGAAGTTTGATGAAATCTGTGATGTTGTTCTTAGCGAAAGTATTCGCAAACAAGAAGTGGGAGATTCATCGGGCAGTGCTCTCAGTGTTGATCCAAGGGGGAGAAGTAAGACGAAAGGACAAAATAAACATGGTTGATCAAAATCAAAGAATCGAGGAAAATCCCTGAATATATCAAACGTGACTTGTTGGAACTGTGGAGAAAAAGGGCACTTTCCGACGAACTATACAAAGCCAAAGAGGAAAAAGAATCAGAAATTTGGAGATGACAATGATTCTGTAAATTCAGCAGAGGACATTGGGGATGCTCTAATCCTTAGTGTGAACAGCCCGGTTGAATCATGGATTTTGGATTCTGGTGCATCGTTCCATTCGTATCCAAGCAAGGAGTTGTTCAAAAATTTCAAATCTTGAAATTTTGGAAAAGTATATCTTGCTGAAAATAAAGCCTTAGAGATTGAAGGAAAGGGGGATGCTTGCATAAAGACCACCTCGGGAACCAGTGGACATTGAAGGATGTCAGATATATTCCTGGGATCAAGAAAAATCTGATCTCTGTTGGTCAGTTGGATAGCACAGAATATGCAGCAGAGTTTGGGAAAGGTTCGTGGAAGATCGTGAAGGTGCTATGGTAGTAGCTCGTGGCACCAAATCTGCAACCTTGTACACCACTGCAGGGTGTATAAACATGGCCGATGTTGCTGAAGGTGCTTCATGTTCATGTCTTTGCCACAACAGACTTGGACACATGAGTACTAAAAGAATGAAGATGCTGGTTGCAAAAAGAGGCATTAGAGGGTCTGAAGTCTGTTGATATGGGTCTTTGCGAGAGCTGTGTTATGGGCAAACAGAAAAGAGTAAGCTTCACAAAGACTCCTAGAGAGCCAAAGAAGGTGCGGTTGGAAATGGTCCATACAGATGTTTGGGGACCATCTCATGTATCATTACTTGGAGGATCCAGATTCTATGTTACCTTCATTGATGATTTCAGCAGGAAGGTATGGGTTTACTTCTTGAAGCATAAGTCCGATGTGTTTGCAACTTTCAAGAAGTGGAAAGCTGAAGTTGAGAATCATACCGGTTTGAAAGTCAAATGCCTAAGGTCTGACAATGGAGGAGAGTATGAAAAATAAGAGTTCAAGGCATTTTGTGCAGCTGAGGGAATCAGATTGATGAGAACAGTTCCTTGTAAGGCAAGGCAGAATGGAATTGCTGAGAAGATGAACAGAAAATTGAATGAGCGTGCAAGGAGTATGAGGATACACTGTGGGCTGCCCAAAACACTTTGGGCGGATGCTGTGAGCACAGCTGCATACTTGATCAACAGGGGACCATCAGTTCCTTTAGGGTTCAAGATTCCAGAGGAGGTGTGGATAGGAAAAGAACTCAAGTACTCACACTTGAGGACTTTTGGTTGCACTACTTATGTTCATGTTGATCCAGAAAAGAAAGACAAGCTTGATGCCAAGTCCGTGAAGTGTTACTTCATAGGCTATGGTTCTGATTTGTTTGGTTACAGATTTTGGGATGACAAGAACAGAAAGATCCTGAGACAATGTGACGTGACATTTGATGAGTCTGTCCTGTACAAGAACAGAGAGCAGAAGGTTCTAGAGATTACAAAGCAAGTGGGAGTTGAGGTTGAGTTGGAGAAGAGTAACCCCAGAGATGTCGAAGAAGATACTCAACCAACTACTACTGAAAAATCTGAAGTGGAGCAAGTTACACATGAGCAGGTGTTAAGGAGATCATCCAGATCCATCAGGGCACCAGACAGGTATTCACCTTCATTACACTATCTATTGCTGACTGATGAGGGGGAACCAGAGTCTTTTGATGAGGCCCTACATGTGGAGGATTCGATCATGTGGGAGAAAGCCATGAATGATGAGAAATCGTCACTTGAGAAGAATGACACATGGGTATTGACTGAGTTACCTGCAGGGAAGAGAGCTTTGCTGAACAAGTGGGTGTTCAGAATCATGACCGAACCAGATGGCAAAAGAAGGTTCATGGCTCGTTTAGTGGTTAAAGGATATTCACAAAGGAAAGGTATTTATTATGCTGAAATATTCTCTCCAGTTGTGAAGTTAACCTCTATTCGAATTCTTTTGAGTGTTGTTGCATCGGAGAATTTGCATCTAGAGCAAATGGATGTAAAAACAGCATTTTTACATGGAGATATGGACAAAGAGATCTATATGCAGCAACCGGAAGGATTTGTGGTTCCAGGCAAGGAACACATGGTGTGCAAGCTCACCAGGAGCTTGTATGGACTAAAGCAAGAACCAAGGCAGTGGGACAAGAAGTTTGACTCCTTCATGACCAAGAGTGGATTCTGCAAAGCTGAAAAGGATCCTTGTTGTTATTTCAAGAAATACACTGATTCATATGGCTTTCTACTCTTGTATGTGGAAGATATGTTGATTGCAGGATCTAGTGTGAGGGAGATTAACAATCTGAAGACAAGGTTGTCTGCAGCGTTTGAGATGAAAGATTTGGGTCCAGCAAAGCAAATTTTGGGGATGAAGATTTCTCGGGATAGATCTGCTGGAACTTTAAATCTATCTCAGGAGTTGTATGTTGAGAAGGTGCTGAGCAGATTCAGGGTTACTGATGCTAAATCCAGAACTACTCCATTGGCAAATCACTTTAATTTGTCAAAGGAGCAGTCACCCAAGACTGCCGAGGAGCGTGATCACATGGCACTTTTTCCATATGCTTCAGCAGTTGGTAGTTTTATGTATGCTATGGTCTGCACTAGACCTTATATAGCACATGCACTGGGAGTTGTTAGCAGGTACATGGCGAACCCTGGGATAGAGCATTGGGAAGCTGTGAAGTGGCTTCTGAGATATCTGAGAGGTACATCCAGTACTTCACTTTGTTTTGGCAAAGGCAAGGCGACTCTACAAGGTTTTGTGGATGCTGATCTTGGTGGGGATGTTGACTCAAGCAAGAGTACATCCGAGTACATTTACACCATAGGTGGAACAGCAGTGAGTTGGATGTCCAGGCTTCTGAAGTGTGTTTCTCTTTCATCTACTGAAGCTGAGTATGTGGCAATAGCTGAAGCTAGGAAGGAGATGATATGGCTGGTAGATTATCTTGTGGAATTGAGCAAGAAGCAGAGCGAGAAGATTCTTTACTCAGATAGCCAGAGTGACATACAGTTGGTGAAAAATCCAGTCCATCATCCGAAGACAAAGCACATCAGAAGGCGATACCATTTCAGTCGCAGGGCAGTGGAGGATGGTGATATGTGCTTGGAGAAGATAGAGGGTGCAAAGATCCCGGCAGACATGTTGACGAAATGTGTTAATGTTGGGAAACTGAGGTTATGTAAAACCTCGGTTGGTCTTCTGTAGCTGTTGCTATACAGATGTTGCGGTGCGGTAAAGATGTTGATGATGTAGAGATTTTTTTTTGAGAATGTATTTTTTGGATGACTGAGTCAGTCTCCAAGTGGGAGAATTGTTAGGTAGTGGAGCCTGATTAATTTTAGGTTTTCCTATTTATTCTCTATTTTAGGCTTTCCTATTTATTCTCTATTTTAGGTTTTCCTATTTATTCTCTGTAACCAAAAATACTCTGATTTATTAATATAAATATACCTCACCGCCGTGAAAGTTTACTCACCGGGTGTTACCACGAAATATTGGGTTTTCTCTTTCTCTTTCTAGATCTCTCATCTCTTTCTCTTGAAAGTTCTTGTGTTCTTCATTCATCTAGTGTGTGTGCGTGAATTAGTTCCTAACACAAAAGCCAACACATTGTTAAAATTATTTGAAAATGAGCAAAATATTAATCCAATTCAACTTACAAATGAGAAGGGAATTTTTTAACCTCCACTTAATGGTCCCACTAAAAATTCTTTTTTAGATGAACATGCATCCAGTTCTACAAACATAAGAATATTTGCGGCCTATAATTTCAAAATCACAATTATGTGTCATTAATTCGACAATGAAACAAAACGAATTAAAATGTCATTTGATTAGTCAAAACCTTCTCAGTGAATACATCATAAACCGCAATCTTCCCATCGTAGAAAATAATCAAGGGTGCAACTTTAAAATCATTTTCCGACTCATGGTCAGGCATGATATACACAAATATTATAAATTATTGTTATTTTTTTATGAGAGGTTTTCAATTTTATTTTTAACAAATGAGAGATATTCAATTTTCTTACACAAAATAGATCTGAAAGAAATAGATTCTTCTACTCCAATTATAAAAGAACTTCACCAAAAAAAAAATTTATAAAAAGGCAAGAAATCACTTTTCCTCATATATCCAGGGAGAGAACTAAAAAAATACATTATTATGATAATTATCCTATTTATCATAACCCTGTTCATGTGGAAATTGAAACAAATTCCATTGAAGTATTATGATAATTATCCAATTTATTATGTTATAATTGATATTTACATATCCCTGTTACTTTTAAAATGTTTGTGTAATGAAGACTAATGTAACTATATACATAGTTTTGATATAAAATAATATTATCTATTTTAAGTAAAAGGGAATTATGTTTGTCATCAAAATTATCTTCAGATCTCTTAAAATTATCTTTTATATCTTCTCGTCAAACTGAATGATCATTTATTGAAGTTAAGATTAATTTGGAGAAAGATAGTTAAGATCCTTTTAGTTTTTAAAAGTGAAGCTTATGATAAATGAATTGAAAGGCTAAGTAAGTGTTCCACATTAAAAAAATAAGGGTGATATTTGACAAAAAAAAAACGTATAAGGGCTATTAGAAAGCACTAAATTGTATTTAGATATCTATTTAATCAATTTGAAAGAAAAAAATGAAAAATTAAAGTGGAATATTTTTACCTAAAGGAGGAGTTTATCTTCGACAATGGTAGATCTACATGCAACAAAAAATCAACGCAATGAAATAATTTGAAAATAAACAAAATATTATACAAATTAAATTTTTATAGGAAAAAGGAAAGAAAAAGAAAAATGGTTAACCTCCATTGTTTGACGAGAAGATATCATTAGGTATTGACAATTTTGCAAAATTTAGAATTTCATTTGCCTATATTCACAATAAATATTCAAAAAAATCACATGCGGCCAAATAATAATTCAGAGAAAATAGATCCAATGACATTTGATTAATAAAAACCTAATCATTGGAGACATTAAATTTTGTAACCGATCCATTGTAACAAATAGCTTAAGGTACGATTCTCAAGCCATTTTCCGAGCCACCACAAAGCCTAATAAATAAAATCAACATTTTCATTATCTAAAGTATTAATTAAGTTAATATAGACGCTATATATGTTTTTCAATTTTTTTTTACATTTTAATATTAGATGTACTTATTACTAGAAATCTTCATTTTTAACATACGAAATATTTTAATTTTTTTCACATAAGAAATCTAAAAAAAACCTTTTAAATATTAAGAGAGCTATTGTAAAAATAAAAATTATAAAAGGGAAAAAAGATTACATTTTTACAAATTTCGAAAGAAAAAGATTTGAAAGGAACCCTAACCCGACATTTTAGATCCTTAAAAAACACATAAATACACTAATCATGATAAATTCTTTATTTCGTTCTTGTATTTATTCTTCTTGACTTTAAGTACTCTTTTTAAAAAACAAACCAACTTCTCTTGACTCTTCTTAGTAAAGATTGCCCGTTATATTTTCATACAAATTACTCATCGTCTTTTAAAACTATCTTTTATTGAAGTTCAAATTAATTTTGGAGAATTTTTTTTAATGTTATGGTAAACTAGATTTGAGAGGTTAAGTAGGCGTTCAAACATATTTAAGAAATGTGTAATGTTTGAACAAAAAATTCGATCCATACAAGATACAACAAGAACAATGCTTTTGGATAGAAGTTTACCAGATCACTTTTGGGTAGAAGCAGTGAGCACTGCATGTCACATTCTTAATAGGTGCTTAATTAGACCTTTACTGAAGAAGACTCCCTATGAACTGTGGAGATGTAGGAAACCAAACATAAGCTACATTCATCCCTTCAGATGCAAGTGTTTCATCCACAACAACGGTAAGAACAATCTTTGTAAGTTCGATCCAAGGGGTGACGAAGGTATTTTCTTATGCTATGCTCCTATCAATAGAGCCTTTCATGATTTTAATAAAATAACTTAAAGTGTTGAAGAATATGTGGATGTTGTATTTGATGAGACTAACCCAAGAATGCAAAAAATTAAAGGAGGTGACGACAAAATCAACCTCCATCAAAATAGTGCAAAATACTGCAGATATCAGTTCGAAAATTCATACTTAAGTCAACTACTGCAGAAGCAAAGTCGACTTCTCCAACTGACAGATCAAATATTCCAAAAGCATGGCGACATAATACGAATTATCCTGACAATTTCATTCTCGATAAACCTGATGAAAAAATTCAGACGTTGGTATCTAAAATGGAACCTAAATGAATAAATGAAGCAATGAAAGACGAATCATGGGTGCAAGCAATGAAAGAAGAACTCAATCAATTTGAAAGAAATCCGGTATGGCCTCTAATAGAAAGACAAAAAGATTACTTTGTTAGTGGAATCAAGTGGGCATTTCGAAACGAACTAGATGAAAATTGATAAGTTACTCGAAATAAAGCATGGTTAGTCGCTCAAGGCGACTCACAACAAGAAGGTATTGGCTACGATGAAACCTTTGCACCTGTGGCAAGGTTATCATCTATTCGAAATTTACTTTCTAATTCCTCTTTCAAGCATTTTGCATTAATTCAAATGGATGTGAAAAGTGCATTTTTAATCGGTTTTATAAAATAAAAACTTTTCAACCCCCCGTTTTTGAAAATCCTTCTTGTACCGATTTTGTTGATAAACTTTCCAATGATGTTTGCAAACTTAAACAAGCTCAAAAAGCTTTGGATGAAAGATTGAGTTCGTTGTTACTGCAAAAATAATTAAGGGAAAATTTACACAACTCTCTTAATTCAATGATCTGGTTTATACATTTTTATAGTTCAAATCTATGTTGATGATATTATTTTTGGAAGTTCTAATCCTTCTTTGTGTAAGAATTTTGCAAATCTATTGAAAGGAGAATTTGAAATGAGTCTTATGGGAGAAATCACATTCTTTCTCGAACATCAAATTAACCAGTCAACTAATAGGACATTCATTAGTAAAGAAAAGTACATAAAGGAATTAATAAGATGTTTGGACTCGAAAAGTGCAAAGCCTTTGGTACCCCAATGAGTCTGTCCACGTGTCTAGCTCTTCATCAACCTGAAAAAATAAAACAATATAGCTTGTGAGTAATGACATGGATTTGCATGATATCTCAAGACAAGTTGCTACATTTAATTCACTTGGAATAACATTTACCCCTTCTTCTTTCTCCTCAATTGGAGGAACCCAAGCTGGCCTGCCCCTAGAGCGATTTATTCTCCTTGCTTTCTGCACTCGTTGGTAGAGTAAATTTTTTGTTCCATATGTTTGTATACCTTGTGCTTCTAGTTCTTCCTTTAATTATGATACAATCATTTTACTAGCCATTTTTTATTTCAAGGCAATCTATTCAAGTCCTTTGATGACTTTCCTCAATCTCTCCTCAATACGTCTGTAATCATACTCGGATATTTTCCCCAGAACATTGAGTAAGGTTTTGAAAAGCTTCCTGTGGTGCAACCTCCACTCTTCGAAATATCTTTGTTTAAAAGAATTTTCCTTGGGATTGGAATGTATAAACCCTTGGACATCATGAACTAGAGGAGTTTTTCCCCTTCTGGGGACCCATCATTTGGGTCACCTGTGATTCCGCCTTCACCAACATACCTGAATGTTATGACAAACTAAATCACATCTTATTGTGGAAAATCAAAGCTAGAAATTGAAGCAGAACATCACCACAATAAACCTAGGGAAAAACAATGAATATACATACAAAAAATTTAGAAAAACAGCGAACCGTTAAACATGAAATTAGGGCAAGGCAGTCTACTTTAAGTACAATTATCATGCCCGCTATCTAGAAAAGCTCAAAAAGATGAGGTTATCAACTAAAAAACAAAAGAATAGATGTGATAGTAATGTGCACCTGGAGGGAAAAAAAGATCATGAATTAGAGGCTATATAATCTTCATGTGACTATTCCACCAACCCGGAAATCATGCAAGTCTAATTTGCATAAAAATCATCAATTTCCTTAATAGTAAAAAATAAGGAATTATAAGTTTGCTGTTATTGTTGTATCTATTCTGCAATTTTTTCCTGTTTTAAAATTTGAGACTTTTCAATGCAATTTAAGTATTGTTTTGATACGATTCTAGTGTTGTTTTAGAGAGAAAATACTGGTACTGTTTTGGTGTAATTCAATTGTAGTTTTGAGGCTTTTCTGGTGCAATTTTAGAGTTGTTATGGTATGATTCTAGTGTTGTTTTACTGTGACTCTATTGAGTTGTTTTTTGTGCAACTCTAGTCCTATTTTTATGAGAGTTTGTTGTTGTTGGTTCATTATAATGTAACCTCGATCTAGCACTATGCAATTTGATACATAATATAATCTTGATGTATCATATTGAAGGTACCTGACTTGAACTAGTTTCCAAAGTCAATCCTCAGCATCTATTGAAGGTACAGAAGGCTATGAATCTCTCCCCACATAGAGTATGATGAATATCCGTATAGGTCGATCACTTATGAACTTAGCAAGTGTTGGGGTGGGCTGTTGGGGAGGGGGATTCCTTTATAGTTAGCTGTCATTGTCTGTGTGGTACACTTCCCAATTAGAATATAAGTATTGACCCTGTTGGTGTAGCCAAGAGTCCAAACCCTATTCTTTCATAATGTTAATACTCTGGAGAACTACTTTTACTTGTTTGAGTATAATTATATGTTACCAATACTATGTGAGTATAATTATAGTCCATCTTGCTGTAACAACACAGTTCTTTCATGATTAAAAGCTTGTGTATTTTCTGCATTTTCCTTCAAAATTTTGTTTGTTCCATATCCTTAATACTTTCTCATTTTCTCTACTTATTATAGTAAAAATATGAAAAATTATTAAAGGAAAAAACATTGTCTGAAACTGATATGATCAATATGAAACATATTACCATGCTGCCGGGGGAGAAAAGAAAACAAGAATATACCGTCTTGGATCTGAAGCAAAATATTACTATGGGCAAACTCTTTGTGGCTCATCATCATTACAACCTCCATTTTCTCAATCAACATCGACAATAAATATGGACGAGTTTGTAAAGAAAATGATGCATGCACTAACTAGTCATCTTGTTCCTATTATTGTTAAGCAGGTGCAAGCTTCGATTACTCCATTTGGAAATCCATTGACAGTGGTACCCATGGCTCCTTCTAGAAATGAGAACGTGGTTGATACCTCGATTTCTAGTTGGTGCCTCCACAACTTCGTTTTTGATAATATCATACTTTTTGGAAACTAGAAATTGCACGTTGTAACATTTGATGAAAATAGGTTCATGTAAGAGTACTTGATAGTTTTTTTTTGGGAATTTTTAACTAGAAATATATTGTTTTGGAGTTTTCTATTTATATATTATGAATCATCTATGAGTATTATATCATATGAATGTTTGTTAATTTTGGTGTATTTAGTAATTTTAATTTAATTTATTTCAGCACTACATATTTAAAATAACCAAATAAAATAAGAAGAACAACTTTTAGCAACAAAAATATATAAATATAATGACGAATTAGTTTGTCGCTAACATGTGGCATCGAAAATGTTTTGTCACTAGGACGTCGCTAAACTTTTGACGAAACACTATTTTTCGTCATAGAATTATGAAATTAGCAACAAAATTATATAAATATAATGACGAATAAGTCCGTCGCTAACATATGGAGAAGGAAATTATTTGTCATTAGGATGTTCCTAAACTTGTGACGGAACTCATTTTTCATCACTATGAGCTTACTAACGAGCATATTAGCAACAATCAACACTCAGTTGCTAATTCGTATCTAATCATGATTAACGTAGAATTTTTATCATATAGTGATGGATTTTTTCTGTCACGAAAGACTGCTTTTTTGTGGTGATCAGCCTCTCATAACAAGATAAAGTTACTTCATGAGTGAAAATCATTAGTTCAAGTTTCAGGATCTGATATGGCATGTAAACGCATAAACATTTATGCTATTAAATAAATTAATATATATATATATACCAGGATTTTGAACGAGTTTATTTGAGGCAGAAAAAAAACCTATCTCCCTTTGCCCTATCTTACGCTTCTATAACTTTTATGATTGAATCGAGTGGAGGTAGTATCCCTAATTAACATAAAAGGACCAATTTATAAGATTTTCACGGAAATTGTTTTTTTTTTTGTTGTGCAACATGTAATCTTATGAAATGATGAAATCTATTTAATTATTAAAATAAAATAAAACTTATATGGTATGACTAATTGATGATATGTAATTATCATATTAGTAAAATTAGTAGCGAATGCTAAGAATAATTACGATTAATAGTCAATCTCTTTATTTCATAGAAAAATGGTAAATACACATGGCTATTTACAATTTGTTTGTAACATTAGGAATTTCTAGGCTAATCTTCATTTCTCTGTTAAATCGCGACTCATCCAAAAGAGGATAACTATTTGGTAGTTTTTAATTAGTTTTTCTTATATAAGTGCATTTGTTTCACTGATTTTTCTTCTATTTTAATCTTAGGCATTGTTAGGCACGGTAATTGAGCGAATTGGATCAATTTTATGTCAATCATAATAGGTCAAGACAAAAACGGGTCAAGATCCTATCCAAACTGAATTTGATTGGATCAATATAAATTGAGCCAAAACGGGATAGATAATGAGTCAAGACCCAACTCAACTCAATTTTTCGTTAAGTATAATTATTTTATTACTTCATTAAAAATATTTTACTACACAATAGCATTATTGATAAAAAATATTTGATGAATATATATATATATATATATATATAAGGGAAAATGCATAAGTACTACATATGCCCGAAATCTCAAAGACACATTTATACTATACAAAGTTCCTATTACCCCCTGAACTTATTTTATAAATAATTTTCTACCCCTATTCAGCCTACGTGAAACTACTTTGAAAGAAAAATTTACACGCGCTGGACCCCAACATAAAGTTTCACGTAGGCTAAAAAGGGGTAGGAAATTATTTATAAAATAAGTTTAGGGGTAATAGAACCTTAGTATAATATAAGTGTGTCTGTGAGATTTCGGACATAGGTTGAGGAGGTACTTATGCATTTTCCCTATAAAAATTCATACTAGTACAAACCCTCCAACTTTTTCATGGTCTGTTAAAAAAAGGGTAATTAAACAAGTGAAAATGAAACGCCTTACAATGTACAGAGCCATTTTTGTTGAGGAATTTAAAATTTATATATAAACACTGAAAAAACTCTTATATATATCACATAAATGTTTTGTGAAGAAAATTCAAATGAATATACCTTCGCCCCGTCTAGATTCGCCCTTACATAAAAGTGGGTAAAATGTAGTTTTGTGTCTATAATACTGAACAAATGATATTTCTTGGTATTTTCTAGATATCTTATGCATAAAAATGACGATATCTTATGATTAAAAAAAGTACATAAAATCAGAAATTTGAATATATAACTGACCTATACAAACAAATTTAACTATTTTGAGGTATTCAATATCACATGCTAAAAATAATTAAGTGGACTGAATTTGATAAATCAAAGTGAATTTTCAATAACTAAATATACTTGCCAATTTCTCTAATAAATAATCACATTAATTTTTACTCTTTTTACCCCTTAATTTATGTGATATTTACTTTGTCTTAATTAGGTCATTTCGAAAAGAAAGTCTTTTCATAGTCCTATATTAATTGTTCACTTTATTATAGATAATTCTTCCAACTATTTTGATCTCATTTATCCTTAAAATTATTCCTTTTTTATTTTTGTAAATTTAATCAAGTTTGTAAACCTTAAAAAAATTTCTTAAAGTGCAAATTAATGAAATTTATCAATTTTATTTATGATTTATTATAATGAGAAAAATAAATAACTAATATAAAATAAAAGAGACATATTTTACCTCTAAATTTTAATGAAGTAACTTATAATCACATTAATATCTATGATTTCTATTACATGTCATATTTCAATTTTCTTTTAATTTTTAATTTTCTTATGTCAAAAATAAACCCTGTCACGTAAATTGATATGGACAAGAAAATAAGGAACCTCCATAATAATTGCCCTCACCCACCGAAATTCCCACTTTTTAGCCCTTTTTTGTTTGTGCATCTTTGGCCCATGCTTTCCGTCGGTCAACAATGGGGCACATGTTCGGAATATTCCCCATGAATATGGATACATAAACATTCTTCTTGTAGAACAAATGTTCGGGGTCATATATCCCTAAAAGGTTTATTGAAATACTAGTATTAGTTGTACCAGAGTTAAATTTACAGTAAAACATTTGTACTAAAATTAAATTCAAATACTATTTTTATATATACTACCAAATGAATCCTTTAGTGTTGAAGGAAGTATCATGTTTTATCTATTGATTTTTAATGTTTTAATAAACACATGTCATTCATATAATATTTTGATCTAAGCACTTAATACTGTAAATTTCTAGTACAATAAATATAACATTACTAATTTAAACTTTTATGTTCTCTTCAAATTCTATATGAAAAATACTCTATATTTGTCTGATTTTACCTAAGCAGACGATTTTATATCAAGAGTTGCAAATTAAAGAAATAAATGCAAATGTCATCTACAAATTATTCACCTTTTATTTATTGTTAGAGTTGTGACATGATTGTTTGTTGTTAGTGTAGCGTATACTCTGACCATACCAATTCTATTCTTGTTTAATTTCTACAGATTATCATACCTACAGATGCACAAAGACTTATTTTACCTTCTCCTGATCGACTTAGAAACCTTTCCATTCTTTTAATAAATGATATTCTAAATAGGTTGTCTTTTTGAAATGTTGGTAAGAACATGTAAACTTTGTATGAATTGGCTATATACTTGTCATACAATTCCACATGAGGAATTTGATCAAACGGTCTAGGAAACAATAGAGTAATTGACATCCCCTAACATTGGATTTATTCCCATTCTCGATTGTTTCCTCAGGTTTCATATAAGAATAACACTGAAAGTTACCCTCGACATTACTAGTCTAAAGGTATGTCCTAATGTTTATTTTTTGATATATTTGATTGACACAAACTGGTGATTCCTCTTCGTGTTTTTTCTTCACAGATGAGAAAGAATCATGTCCAACATATCCCTTACGAAACAGGAAATTCCTACCAACCATACAAAAAGTAATTTCCCATTAAATACTTCAAGCTCGCCTAAGAGAATTTAACACACAACATCACATCAAAATAAACTTCAACTCAAGAAACCCAAATTGAATGATGCTTCTTCGAGTTTCTTCTTCATAGATAAGGAGGTATCATTTTCGACATAAATACTTCTCGATCTATCTTGGACTAATACCTTAAAAGGAAAGAAATTCCTACTATTTAAATGTTTCAAGTTTCCTAAGAGAATCAACACACATCATAACTTCGAAATAAACTACCAAAGTCTCAAGTCATACTTAATTTAAGAGCAAGCATGAAATGTAAAAAACTATCTTTGTTCTAAAACAGAGTATTCAAAACATTTATCCAGGTTCACCATTCTATGTTTCCAAGTAGAAAAAATCTTTATAGTACCTTAAAGTAAACGCAAAACACAGCATTACTACTCCATAAACCAAGCATCTCATTTCTGTTTGCACTTCCAAATCATTTTAGCCAAAAATTGAGAAGGATTGTGATAACGATACTAATCAAGAAGATACACAACTTTTGCTTTAGATGATTCCCGTTGATAAACTGCATTTCACCCTCTTCAAATAGTACATCATAAAACTTAACTGTCCTCAGATGATGAAATATGATGTCCAAGAAGCTTGCATGAATCTCCAACAATCTTAAGGGGCACAGGTTCGAAATAATCCCCATCATTAAGGATACACCCCTAAGAAAAATTAAGAAAAAACCATCAAATTCATCAATGGAAAAGATAGAGGGAAAAATAAACATTAGTGACAACCTGAATTTCAATTTCTTCCAAATTGGGAGAGCTCCCTAGCATGCAAAGAGCAAAGGAAAGCTCAAAAAACTCTCCAAGAATAATCCAAGATATGAATAGGCGTTTGAGACAGTTAAGAGCTTATGGAAGCCATGTTGGTATAAATTCAGTTAATCCAATATCGACCTACGAATAAAATAATAAAAATCAGGATGCCAAAAAGAAAAGTACATGCGTGGAAATATAAGTAAAATGAAGCAACATTATTTCAAAATTATCCCCACTGAAATACTCGAGAGCAAGAATAGACGAAAAATATCGTCAAAATTATTTGTTTCCTCTAGAACTAGTTCTTTAGGCTCATAGAGAATATTGGAAAGAAGAGGAACATTTTCTAGATGTATCAATTGTATATAGCTGCGAAAGACGAATGAGCTTAGCTTAGGAGCATTAATACTCATGAGGTACTGATTGTGTATGTCTTTTAGCATCAAATCCTCAAGCAACAGGCAATTATAGATCAAACAATCAAATGTATCTTAAGATAATGTTACAAATTCTAAATTTTTTTATGTTCAACTAATTCAATACTTGAAAGAAGCATGGAAGATGCATTTCACATCCCATGAGATACAAATTCCTCAATGCTGAACAATAAAAAAAAGAAGTAAGGGATCTTGTATGGTGGATAAATAAATGGAAGTATAAGGATGAAATGTTGAATGAAATTTGTGTCGAGCAAATGTATCAAACGATCAACATTACGACATACTTTTAGAATAGCAATGTCAAGGGTAATTTTCAATGTTGATACTATATGAAACCTGGAGAAACAATCGAGAATGGAAATGAATCCAATGGTAAGAGATGTCAAGTCCTCTGGTGTTTCCCAGACTGTTTGATCAAAATTTAACCTCTGGAATTCTACAACAAGAATATTGCCAATCCATAGAATGTGTACTAGTTATTACCACATCTCGAAAATAAAACCTATTTAGAATATCATCTATTAAATAAATGAAAGGTTGCTTAGTAAATCAGGAGAAGGTAAATTAGTATTTGTTCATCCGGAGGCATCATAATCTGTAGAAACTAAACAAGAATATCACTGGTAAGGTCAGGGTATATGCTACACGAACAACAAACAAATGTTCTTTACCTTATTCAACTGACATGTCACAACTCTAATAGTAACAGAAAAGATGCATAATTTGTAGATTGAATTTGCTTTGATTTCTTTAGTTTTAAACTCTTGATGTAAAAATGTCTGGTAAATCAAATACATATAAAGTATTTTTGCATAGAATTTTAAGAAAACTTGGAAGTTTAAATTAGTGATGGTATACTTATTGTACTAGAAAATTATAATATTGAGTGCTTACATACAAACACTAAATGAATGACATGTGTATATTGTAACATTATAAATCAATAGATAACATTTGACATTTTCTTCAACACTAAAGGAGTCATTTGGTAGTATATATAAAAATAGTATTTGTATTAAATTTTATTACAATGGTTGACAGTAAATTTAACTCTGGTACAAATAATACTAGTATTACAATTAAAATTTTTTGGGATATATGACCCCAAACATTTGTGCTTCGAGAAGCTGAAAATAATAATTTAGTGAATTACGCACTTAATTTCAATATTTTGGTGAAAGGCGACTAAGAAGACTCTCATGTCTTCCACTGCCTCTCCATTGTCTCAAACTATGGGAGAGTCAAGCCTTAACAAATACCTATACATCTCTTATGAACTATAATCCTACAACACTGACCAAAACAATCTTGAAACCTATTTTAATTAATACACAAGGAACCAACTGTCTGTTTTACTTTTAAGGAATTAGATGAGATGCCATTGAAGAGAGACTTCATCATGCCGTAATAATGAAGCTTTCCTATGGTGCAGCAAGCTTACACGAACTGAGAAAATTAATTCCAAAACAGTTGGTCATCAAAGGACGTTGATTAATTGGCTCGCTTGCAGGATGACATCATGTAATTCGTTATGATGTTTATGAAGATTTTTGCTCTGTTCATTCAAAACAGGTTGGTGATCTTCAATTTAATGGGGAGCAACATCTGTTCAGTAACATTCCATGGACACAAAACTTTAACCCTAAGGAAGAAACTTCAAAATCTTTTCGCTACCGGATTTGCCGCCAAAATTTTTTTTCGAAGACCTTTGTTATCCATAGCATCGGCTATTGGTAAGCCAGTAGCAAGATAAAGCCACTTAAGATAGGAAAAGACCTAGAACCGCTAGAGTTAAGGTCATTCTTGATCTTATGGACAAACATTCAAAACAAGTAAGGATGCACTTTTTGGATGAAAAATCTGGTAAGCTCGTTGAACACTATAAACAGATTGTTTTTGATTCTCTTCCTTTGTATTGTACCTTTTGTAAGCACCAAGGTCATGAAGATGCTCATTGCCGACTAATAAACCAGAAAAATAGGGGGTTTGCCTTCTCTAGGTTCGTTAAACCTCTAAAATGAGTCGTTTTGGTCGTGCTGACCGATCGACTTCATGGATAAGGTCTAACGAACATCTGTGTAAATTTTTGGCAAAAACAATCTCGAAATTTTGGATACCCAAAAATGATGGTGGACTAATGTACACAAAAAAATCGACAAAATAGGGGGTTTGGCTTCTCTAGGTTCGTTTGACCTCTAAAATGAGTCGTTTTGGTCGTGGTGACCAATGGACTTCATAGATAAGGTCTAACGGACATCCGTGTAAATTTTTGGCAAAAACATTCTTGATATTCTAGAAACCCAAAAAATATGGTGGACTACTGTAAACAAAAATCGACAATATAGGGAGTTTGCCTTCTCTAGGTTCGTTTGACCTCTAAAATGAGTAGTTTTGGTCGTGGTAACCAATGGACTTCATAGATATGGTCTAACGGACATCCGTGTAAATTTATGGCAAAAACAATCTTGAAATTCTAGATACCCAAAAAAGATGGTGGACTATAGCACATGAAAATCGGTAAAAAGGGGGTAGGGGTAGGGGAGCGTTTGCCTGCATTGAGGCTCGTTTGATCTTGAAAATGGGTTGTTTTGGAAGTGGTGACCAACCCTCGACTCAAATAATTTTTTAATGGACGTTCGTGTAAATGTTTGGAAAAATCATCTCGGAATTCTAGATCTCCAAACAAGAATGGTGGAATTACACACAAAAATCAGCAAAATGGTGGTTTTGTATTCGCTAGGATCATTTGACCTTAAAATTGGTTGTTTTTGTTGTGGTGACCAACCGGCTGCATATATAAGGTCTAAACGGAGTTCCATATAATTGTTTTTCAAAAAGCATCCCAGAATATCGGATCACCAAAAAAGATGGTGGACTTTAGCACACGAAAATGGCAAAATTGCGGGTTTGCCTGCTTGGAGCTCGTTTGACCTTGAAAATGTCTTGTTTTTGTTGTGGTGACCAACCGACTACATATATGAGGTCTTAACAGACCTTCATGTAAATTTTTGGAAAAAATCATCTCGGAAATCCGAATATCCAAAAATGATGGTGGACTATAGTACACGAAAATTGGCAAAATGGGGGTTTTGTATTGAACTCGTTTGAAATTGAAAATAGGATGTTTTACCTGTGGTGACCAACCGGTTTAATAGATATGTTCTTAACGGACTTTTGTGTAATATTGTTGCATTTCTGATTTCCGGATGAACAAATATGATGGTGGACTGTGAACAAAAAAATCAGCCACATGGGGGATTCTCCTGCTCTGGAGATCGTTTCACCTTGAAAATGAGCCATTTTGGTCGTGGTGACCAACCGTCTCCGTAGGTAAGGTCTTAATAGAGGTCTATGTAAATTTTTAGCAAAACTCATTTCAAAATTTCGGATCACCAAAAAATATGGTGGACTATAGCACATGAAAATTGGCAAAAATGGGGGTGGGGGGGTTTGCCTGTTCTGGGCTCGTTTCCAGCATGAAAATATGCCGTTTTATCTGTGGTGACAAACCGTCTCCACAAATAAGGTCTTAATAGACGTCCGTGGAAATGTTTGGTAAAAATAATCTCGGATTCCATATCACAAAAAAAAGATTGATTCACTATTGTATACGAAAATCGACAAAATGGGGGATTTGCCTTCGAAGGGATAATTTGACAATTAAAATTGGCTATTTTGGTCGTGATGACAAACCTCCTCCATATATAAGTTTCTAACAGAGTTCTAAAAAAATTTTGGGAAAAATCATCTCGAAATTTCAGATCATAAAAAAGATGGTGGACTTTAGCACACAAAAACGGCAAAATGGCGGATTTGCTTGCTTTGGGCTCGTTTGACCTTGAAAATGAGTTGTTTTGGCTGTGGTGACCAACCGACTCCATAGATAAGGTCTTAATGGAATTCCATGTAAATTTTTGGAAAAATCAGCTCGAAATCCCGGATCCTCAAAAATATGGTTGACTATTGCACACGATAATCAGAAAAATAGGAGATTTTCTAGTTTTAAGCGTCTTTTGACATTAAAAATGGGTGTCATTTTGGCCGTAGTGACCAACCAACTCCATAGATAAGGTCTTAGCAGATGTCCATGTAATTTTTTTTTTAAATATTATCTCAGAATTCCAGATCACCTAAAAAGATGGTGGACTATTGCAATCGAAAATCGGTAAAATAGGGGGTTTACCTACTCAGGGCTTGTTTCACCTTGAAAGTGGGTGATTTTGGCCTTTGTGACCAACCGGATCCATAGATAAGGTCTTAAGGGACATTCGTGTAAATTTTTTGCAAAAATCATCTCGGAATCTGGATCAACCAAAAAGATGGTTGACTATACATACGAAAATGGGTAAAATGGGGGTTTGCCTAATCTGGTGCTTGTTTAACCTTGAAAATCAGTCCTTTTGGCCATAGTGACAACCCGAATCATACACATGGTCTTAATGTACTTCCATGTAAATTTTTAGCAAAACTCATCTGGAATTCAGATCACCTAAAAGATGGTAGTGCACACGAAAATCAGCAAAATGGGGTGGGGGGTTTACTTGCTCTGGGCTCATTTGACCTTGAAAATGGGTTGTTATGGCCATGGTGATAAACCGGATACATAGATAAGGTCTTAATAGACTTTTGTGTATATTTGTGGCAAAAATCATCTTGGAATTCCGTATCAACAAAAAAGATGGTGGACTATGCATATGAAAATCGACAAAATTGGTGGTTTTCCTGCTCTGGGCTCGTTTGACCTTGAAAATGAGTCGTTTTTGTCGCGGTGACCTACATACTCAATATAAAATGTCTTAACAAAATTTCGTGTAAATTTTTTGTGAAAATAATCTCAGTATTTTGGATAACCAAAAAAGATGGTGGAATATAGCATACGAAAATTGGCAAAATGGGGGGCTTGCGCGCCCTGAGCTCATTTGACCTGGAAAATAGGTCGTATAGTCTGTGTTGACCAACCCACTCCATAGATAAGGTCTTAACGGACGTCCTTATAATTTTGTGGCAAAAATTATCTTGAAATTCTGGATCACAAAAGAAATGATTGACTATAGCACATGAAAATCGGCAAAATAGGGGGTTTGCCTGCTGTAGGGCTATTTTGACCTTGAAAATCGGCCTTTTTGGCCGTGCTGATCAGTCGGCTCCATAGATAAGGTCTTAATGGTCTTCAATGTAAATTTTTGTCAAAAAACTTCACGGAATTCAAGATCAATGCAAAAGATGGTGGATTGTAGAACACGAAAATCGGCAAAATGAAGGTCTTGTCTACTTTAGGGCTCGTTTGACCTTTAAAATTTGTTGTTTGGCCGCGCATACCAATCGTCTCCATAGATATAGTATTAAAGGACTTTCATGTAAATTATTGGATAAGAAATTCTCGGACTCACGAATCACCATAAAAGATAATGGACTATAGTACACGAAAATCGGCAAATTTGGGGGGTGTTCTTGCTTTTGGGGTCATTTGACCAGTAAAATGAGTTGTTTTGTATGTGGTGACCAACCGGATCTATAGAAAAGGTCTTAAAGGATATCCGTGTAAATTTTTGGCAAAAATCATCTTGATATTCTGGATCACCAAAAATGATGGTGGACTATAGAACACAAAAATTGGCAAAATGGGGGGTTTGCCTTCTCTTAGACTCGTTTGATCTTGAAAATTGGTCCGTTTTTGCCGTGGTGACCTATAGGCTCGATTGATAATGTCTTAACATACATCCGTGTAGAGTTTTGGTAAAAATCATCTCGAAATTCTGGATCACCAAAAAAGATAATTGACTATAACATACGAAAATTGGTTATATGAGAGGTTTGCCTTCTATGGGTTTTTTCAATCTTTGAAATGGGCTGATTTGGTTGTGGTGACGAACCAACTCCATATATAATATCTTAATGTACGTCCGTTTGATTTTTGCAAAAATCATCTTGGAATTCTTGATCACCAAAAAAGATGGTGGACTATAGAACACGAAAATCGGTAAAATAGGGGGTTTTATTGTTTTATGATTCATTTTATAATTTAAATGGGCCACTTTGGACGTGGTGACAACCCGGATCCATTGATAAGGTCTTAACTGACGTTCGTATAAATATTTGGAAAAAATCATTATGGAATTTTTGGATCACCAAAAAAGATGGTGGACAGCACATGAAAATTGATAAAATGGAAGATTTTCCTGCTTTGGGCTCGTTTGACCTTGAAAATGAGTTCTTCTGGCCGTGGTGGCCAACCGACTCCATAGGTAAGGTCTTAATGGACTTCCATGTAATTTTTTGGCAAAAATCATCTTGGAATTCTTGATCATCAAATATGATGGTGGTCGATAACACATGAAAATCAAAAAAATCGGGGGTTTGCCTGCTTTGGGGCACGTATGACCTTTAAAATGGGCCTTTTTAGCCATGTTTACCAACCATATTCATATATTAGGTCTTATCATACGTTCATGTATGTTTTTAGCAAAACTCATCTCAGAATTCCAATTACTAAAAAAGATGGTGGACAATAGAACACGAAAATCGGCAAAAAAGGGGTTTTGCTTGCTCTTTGCTCATTCCTTGAAAATGAGTCATTTTGGTCATAGTGACCAATCGGCTCCGTATATAAGGTCTTAATGGACATCCTTGTCAATTTTTTGCAAAAATCATCTTGGATATTTAGATCACCAGAAAAGAAGGTGGACTATGGCAAATGAAAATCGGCTAAATAGGGGGTTTGACTACTCTGGGGTCGTTTGACCTTAAAAATGGGTCAATTTCGCGGTGTTGACCAACCCCCTCAATAGATAAGGTCTTAATGGATGTTCGTGTAATTTTTTGGCAAATATCATCTCAAAATACCGGATAACCAAAAAAGATGGTGGACTATAGCACACAAATACCGGTGAGATGATATATTTTCCTGCTATGGGCTCGTTTAACCTTGAAAATTGGTTGTTTTTAGCCGTGGTAACAAACTGTCTCCATCGATAAAGTCTTAATGTATGTCTGTGTAATCTTTGGCAAAATCATCTCGAAATTCTGGATCAGACAAATAAATGGTTGCCTTATAGTTGAGGAAAATCGATAAATTGGGGGGTTTGCGTGTTCTAGGCTCGTTTGACCTGGAAAATGAACCTTTTTGGCAGTGTTGACCAACCGACTCCATAGATAAGGTCTTAACGGACGTTTGTGTATATTCTTTGCAAAAAGCATTTCAGAAATCCATATCACCAAAAAAGATGGTGGACTCTAACATACAAAAATCAGCAAAATGGGTGGTTTGCCTACTCTGGGCTCGTTTTACCTTGAAAATGGACCGTTTTGGTCTTGGTGACCAATCGACTCCATAGATAAGGTTGTAGCGGACTTCCATGTAATTTTATTGGCAGTCATCTAGAAATTAAGGATCCCCAAAAAATATTGTGGACTATAGGACACAAATATCGGTAAAATGGGTGTTTGTCTGCTCTGGGGCTCGTTTGACCTTGAAAATAAGTCATTTTTGTTTCTCCCCGAGCCTACATCCTAGGACATAACTCAAGAAATAACTTTATAATAATACTTAACCCAAAATGGCAACTCAAGTCTTATTGTTCGGAAAATATATGAAAAGACTAAAGAACTAACTCTATCTGTCTGTGAATCCTTTAAATTACAAATGGATGCTTGGACAAGACCCCCAATAATCCTAACAACTAAAAACTGTTAGATAATAAGTAAAAGGTAAGGATGTCCACCGTAATAAAGGGAGGCTCTGAGGTGCTTACATTAAAGGTGTGATGGAATGTCGATCCTAGTTACATGTGTCTGCATCATCATACGATGCAGGTCAACTGGCATTAGTACATTGAATGTACAAATATACGAGTTGGAAGCTAACACAACATAGTCTTGTCAAGGAGTAAGAAATAACACTTACCTCGGCTCTTCTTATTTAACTAAATCATTATAAGTACTCATTTAAATATATAGCAGTTTGAAGACTTGTACAATATAATGAAAAGTTATTTAAAACATGGTTTTCAACTCTATATATGCAAAGATACCATTAACTCTAAAATGTACTTTTACATACAAAATAATGTGACATAACCTCATAACCATAATAATAAAGAAAATATATTATGCTTTCTCTCAAAGTCTATTCATGCAATGCATGAATGAAGTCTCATACTAAGTATAACCTCTTGAGGAACCATGCAACTACTACTGGGGAGTTCTCTAACCTATAACAATCATTTAATAGTTATAGTGATGATACAACGTTTTAGCTCACGCTGTCAAGGACAATCCTAAAACTGCAAAACTATAGGACCTGAACTGCCTAATGGATCCACTAGTAAACTGCGAATAGGTTCATCTAAAAAGTACGACCCTTTTCTACCTATGATGATTACATTGTTTTCATGGATACTTGAGTTAATCTAAAACTCGCATACCCACATCGGCGCTCAATACTAATCACAAAAATATACTAGATCTTACATTTTTAAAACATACTAATTCCATGTTTTGAGATTAGTGCCCAAAACATAGCGTTAAAAACACTTTTGGGAATCATAGTTTCCCTACTTGCTTCATTTTATAAAGATATAACTCTTTTCTGAAAACTAGCCTGAAGGCTCTTTGGAAAACTTAGCTCCCTTGTTTAAATGTGAGAACATTTCAAAATATCTTTGGAGATACATAGTCTCCCTAAATTTTAGAAGAAAACAACTTCAACATAACTTGTTAGTATTTACTCTTTACTCTTTACTAAGCTTGAAACTTGGGTTTTAAAATTACTATTAGGGAAATACTTGGATCACTTATATTTCATTAATGGATGAACTTCAACTCTTTAGGTAAATACTTAGTTCCATTAATTGAAGGAAATACTTCAACTTTTACTCTATCTTTAACTAGAGACTTGAGTCTTAAAATTAAGTTAATACGTTTAAATAAGACTCTTGGAACTTTATGAAACTTTACATTTTCTTACTTCTTAACCTTTAGACTTAACTCATGGCTTCTTAGACTTTGATCCTAACTTTCTTTGAATTGGATTATGAATTCAAGGTTAATGATCTCATGTTTATGCATGATTTCATGATGTTTAGATGTACCTTATAGTAATGGAATCAACTAGGAAATGGGGGTACATCACTTAGGAACTAATACGAAAAAATAGGGAAAGAATGGGGTCTCCAGGGGGTCGTGGTGCGGGGCGCGAGGGCTTGTCTTGCAGACCCTAGTCTGGTGCACTCTTGGAGGCGCGCCACACCAGGGCCTGTCAAACAGAGCATACCTTGAGGCGGTCTAGAAGGCGTGGTGCCCTAATGGGTGTCTGACAGGACCTCCGAGTTTTCTTATTTTTTTTCATCTCTAAACCTCGCAAATTCCCATGGATACCACACCAGACAGTTAAGATACCTAAATAACACATAACCTAATAGTTTATCCTCGAAAATAGTCTGGAATAAAAACTACTGGAGATCAACTACAATTCAATTAGCAAGAACTTCACAACTTTTCATGAAGAACCTCAAGATTTTTATTCAAAAAACTCTAAATTGCTATATTGAATCAAGTTGGAGGGAGGGTGAAAGAAACCAACACGAAATGATCTCACATACCTCGATAGGAATTACCCCGACAAAATCCACTCAACGATCTTGGTGTTCTTGATTCTTCTTATCCTTTCTCCTCTTATTTTCTCTTCTCTCAAAACCCTCACTTGCTTTCTAAATACGTAAACTGAATGGCAATAGCTTTGACCATACTTATTACCAAAAAACAACTAAATAATTGGGTAAATAAAAGACAACTTCGCCCTTCCCAAATCTACATTGGACTATCCTTAATACAACAACCTAACTTCTGAAAGACATATCTCACTCATATGAAATCGAAATCGTGCAAACTCAGCGCCGTTGGAAAGATCTCTCCAAGAGATTTCCCACCATATGAAGAAATACCTGTAACTCATCCTTATCTAGGAGTTATGACCATTTGATGTTGACCAAAATTCACTTTTCTCCAACATAAGAATATTTCCACATTTTTATTTTTTTTTCAAAATGACTATTTCAACTTCTAAGCTTCTACCTAGCTCTCTAAATTTGAGATACGTTACAATTTTAGTCGTGATGACAAACCGGCTTCATATATAGGGTCTTAATGGACTTTCGCATAAATTGTTGGAAAAAATCATCTCGAAATTCTGGATAACCAAAAAAGATGATGGACTATTGCATAGGAAAGTCGGTTATATGAGGAGTTTTCCTACTCAGGGGCTCGTTTAAACTTGAAAATGGGCCATTGTGGTCGTGGTTACCAACCGGATCCATAAATGTTGTGTTAACGGACGTCCGTGTAAATTTACACGAAAGATGAATGATTGAGTAAGTTTCTCTCTACTTAAACACGTCCACATTGATCTACCTTCGATTGACATTTTTTAGGTTATTTCGAAGTATGGTAAATACGTGAAGGCTATTATGGAGAGCAAGAGGAGGCTCATATAGTATTAAACTGTATCACTTACTGAGGAGTGCATCTCAAGGATCCAAAATAGACTGCCCAAAAAGTTCAAGGATTCGGGTAGTTTTACTGTGCAAATTACTATTGGGCAAAGGGCACATGGCCGAGGGTTATGTGATTTGGTGGAAAGTATAAATTTGATGCTGTTATTTTTGTATCAAAAGCTTAGGTTGGGGAGTTGTAACAACCTGTTCAGTAGGTTCGAGCAGTAAAATTATTTTGAAAATAACTGACTGGGTCGACGGATCAGGCGACGGACCGTCAAGGTCACGACGGACCGTCGAGGGTCTTCCTTCCAAAACACTTCAACTCTGAAATCTGGGTACTGAGATCGACTCTCTGAACTTCACGACGGAACTGCAGCACGGACCGTCGTAGATACGACGGACCGTCACAAACCCCTTTACTGAATTTAACTCTCTGAACTTTGTGACGGACCTGCAGGACGGACCGTCATAGACACGACGGGCCGTCACAGGTTGCGTAACCCCAACTGGGTCGGATTTCTGCTAAAGGTTTTAAAGGGGTGTTTTGGACTATTCATGACAAACTTTATGAAATTAGTGGGGTAAGTTTAATAATTTATTTACTTGGGGGTTAAAGGAGATAACTTTGAAATAAATAATGGGTTACTTTTATCATAATGAATTATATGATAATTAGGGTAAAAGAAAAAGAATCTGGAGAAGAAAAATAAAAAGAAGCAGAGAGGGAGAACGAGCGAGAAAGAGAGAACGAAGAGGAAAGCAAAAGGCATTGGGGAGATAGCTTGCTCGATCACGATTCTTCGGTGGAGGTAGGTTATGGTTTATTTCTATGTGATAGATAAACTCTAAATAGCGATTGATATGTATTGGGTGGTATTGTAAAGTCTTCTATATACTTGATTGTGTGTTTGTATGTTGTGATCGTATAATTGTGGTGGTTAGAATGATGAGACTGTTGAATCTTCAATCTTAAATCCTCTCTATTAAGATGACGCTTGACATAGAGAAAGCTTGATGAACCGAAATAATGTGATAAATTGATCGGAGTGTCACGTTCGGACACGGTAGTTATAATGGATCGGAGTGTCACGTTCCGACACGTAGCATTAGGGGATCGGAGTGTCACGTTCCGACACGGTAGGAACAATGGATCGGAGTGTCACGTTCCGACACGGTAGTAATAAAGGATCGGAGTGTCACGTTCTGACACGTAGCATTAGGGGATTGGAGTGTCACGTTCCGACACGATAAGAATAAAGAGAAGTAATCTTGAATTATGTTAATATACTCAATTTCGAAGAACCTATTTCCAAAATGAGTATGGTGTGGAGACTTGGGTCCTCATAGGTGTGCGTGGTGTTGTTGCCAATGGTTCTTGTACTTGTTGATTGTCACCTGTTAAGTATTGTGGTTGATTTTATATTATTATTCAGTATATATTTCTTTCTATTTTGAGTTGGCCGATGATACCTACTCAGTACGTGTTCCTTGTACTGACCCCTACTTTTATTTTCTTCTTGTTGTTTTGTGGAATGCTGCAAGTGCACCATTGACTTCGACTCATCCTCAACTCTAGCCAGTCTTCAGCACATCAGATTTCAGGGTGAGCTATGATTCCTAGCTCGGGCTGGATTCTCTTCTTCACGTCTTGATGTCTTTGAAGTTCGGACATGGACCATCTTTCTACTAATTTTAGTTCTTAAATACTCTTAGACTTAGTAATTTGAGGATAGATGTTCTTGATGTGATGACTTCCAGATTTTGGGGATGATAAGTATTATACATTAGAAGTTTATTTAATTTATTTCGTTAATGAGTTTTGGATCTTCCGCATTTTATTTACTATTCAAAATTTATATACTGTTAAATGTTGGGGTTTAGATTGTTGGTTCTCTCACCTAGTAAGATAAGTGTGGGTGCCATTCACGACCCATTTTGGGTCGTGACAAACTTGGTATCAGAGCTTTAGGTTCGTTGGTCTCATCACACAAGAACGAGTCTAGTAGAGTCTTGAGGAACGGTAGGGGGACGCCCTTACTTTTCTTTGAGAGGCTATAGGACTTTAGGAAAACTCCATTCTTTCTTTCTTTCGTGCTATTACTTGGGTCCAATTGGTATCTAGGTGATACAAATTGGTATTTGACATCCTCACTCTATCTCGCAGATGGTTAGAACTAGAGCAACAACTGTGTCAACACCAGCACTGGTAGGACAGGGTGCGTCTGAGCCAACCATTGGGGCCGTAGCGCGAGAAGGAGCAGTGGCAAGAGGCCGTGGTAGAGGTCGCAGGAGGACGCCCTCTAGAGGTAGAGGACAAACACCTGGTCCAGCTAGTAATAGGGCAGTGACTCCTCCACCGACTGATGAGGTAGTGAGAGAGGGTGAAGAAGGGGAAAACGAGCAGGTTCAAGATGAGGAATTACCACCCCAGCCTACCCCAGAGATGATTAACCAGGTTCTTACCTATTTTAGCGGGTTATCTGATCAGGGCCAGACACGTCCAGTGTTTTCTGCACCAGCACCTCAGGTTCATGGGGTACAACATGCAGCCGCTGTGACTCCTCGCATGGATGCCTCATTGGAAGTAGGCACGTTTCCTCAATTGACTACAGGGTCCATAATGACAAGTGATCA
>NC_028637.1:13630191-13631255 GCF_001406875.1 Solanum pennellii | reverse complement strand
GCCGTTTTGTGAAGGGATTGAGGTCAGATTTGCGGATCCCAGCCTTACAGGTAGCTGCTGCAGCAAAATCCTTTCAGGAAGTGGTTGATTTTGTGATAGAAGTGGAGGGGGGAAGCCAGAAGACTTCACCATGGCGTCGACATCTAAGAAGTTCCGTAGGGGAGGTGAGTTTAGCGGTTCTTACTCCAAAGGGCAGAGTTCAGGAGGTTACCAAATCGCCCTATTCAGTCGTCCCTGCAGGTTTTAGCTGGGGGTCCATCGCAGCCCAGTCAGCCTTTTTCTGAGTTTGGAGGTTATCCCCAGACTTCGTCACTTTCACAAAGACCTATGCTTGACTCCAGGAATTGTTATGGATGTGGGGAGACTGGACATATTAGGAAGTATTGTCAAAAACAGAGTTACAGACCCCCAATAGTTAGAGGTAGAGGTGGTCATGGGAGAGGCCGCCATTCTGGAGGACGTGGTGGCCAGGGTAATGGTTGTCACCCAATCAGTCAGGGTGGCGGGCAAGCTAGAACTGCTGCAGCGCAACTTGATAGGGGCAATGGACAGACAGGTGTTAGGGCCCATTGTTATGCTTTCCTCGGGAGGTCTGAAGCAGAGACATCTGATGCTGTTATCACAGGTAATCTTTTGGTTTGTGATTGCATGTCTTCTGTATTTTTTGATCCTGGATCCACATTTTCATATGTATCTTCCTCATTTTCTACTGGTCTTGATTTACATTGTGATTTGCTTGACATGCCTATTAGTGTCTATACTCCTGTGGGTGAGTCTGTGATAGTTGAGAAGGTGTATAGGTCTTGCCTTGTGACTTTTGCAGGGAGCAATACCTATGTAGATTTGATTATCCTAGAAATGGTTGATTTTGATGTAATTCTGGGTATGACTTGGCTTTCCCCAAATTTTGCAATCTTAGATTGTAATGCAAAAATTGTGACATTGGCCAAGCCTGGGACAGATCCGCTAGTGTGGGAGGGTGGCTACATTTCAACCCCAGCTCGTATTATCTCTTTTCTTCGCGCTAAGAGGATGGTTAGTAAAGGTTGTTTAGCCTTCTTGGC
>NC_028637.1:13577200-13626801 GCF_001406875.1 Solanum pennellii | reverse complement strand
TATATATTGCTTTCTATTTTGAGTTGGCCGATGATACCTACTCAGTACGTGTTCCTTGTACTGACCCCTACTTTTATTTTCTTCTTGTTGTTTTGTGGAGTGCAACAAGTGCACCATTGACTTCGACTAGTCCTCAACTCTAGCCAGTCTTCAGCACATCAAATTTCAGGGTGAGCTATGATTCCTAGCTCGGGCTGGATTCTCTTCTTCACGTCTTGATGTCTTTGAAGTTCGGACATGGACCATATTTCTACTTATTTTAGTTCTTAAATACTCTTAGACTTAGTAATTTGAGGATAGATGTTCTTGATGTGATGACTTCCAGATTTTGGGGACGATAAGTATTATACTTTAGAAGTTTATTTAATTGATTTCGTTAATGAGTTTTGGATCTTCCGCATTTTATTTACTATTCAAAATTTATATACTGGTAAACGTTGGGGTTTAGATTGTTGGTTCGCTCACCTAGTAAGATATGTGTGGGTGCCATTCACGACCCATTTTGGGTCGTGACAGGAGTCCAAAAATAAGAACTATTATTCTCTAACTCGTGGATAGATCCATTGTTAGGACAGAGGGGGTGGTAGAAGATTTTCTAGTGCAAGTAGGTTTATTGATTTTCTTGTAGATTTTATTATTTTAGAATTTGAACTCGATAAAGTCTCATTCATCTTCGGACGACCTTTCTTGGCCACAGATAGGGTATTGATTGATGTAGCAGATGGTCAACTTACAATGATGGCACATGACAAGGTTGAAGTATTTGATGTCTACTGCGCTTTAAAATTGCCTTCTATTTATGAAGATTTGTCGACTATTACTGAGGTTTATCACATAGTCGAATAAAATTTGCTTATAACTGAAGATCCGTTAGAGAAAATGATAGGGGGTCATGAGTTAGAGGGAGATACTGAAGCTCATGAGACTGAATAATGCTTAAATGTAGCTTTAGTAGACATTCGTATGACTCATGTAGGGTCATTAGATTGCGAGTTAGGCCCTCCACCAAAACCATAGATAGTAGAAGCCCCTAAGTTGAAATTAAATATTCTACCGGCTAACTTAAGGTATGTGTATTTGGGTACTAATGAAACATTGCATGTTATACTTTCTGCAGATTTTTCTGATTTACAGGTTGAGGCTGCATTGTGAATATTGAAGAGAAGAAAGAAAGCAATTTGTTGGGAAATGACTAATATACTTTTGATTAGTCCGGCATTGTGTACGCATAGAATTTACATGGTAGAGGATTACAAATCAAAAGAATAACAACAACGCCGTCTCAATCCCGAGATGAAAGAAGTGGTAAGGAAGAAAGTTTTAAAGTGGTTAGATGTGGTGATTGTGTACCTTATCTCTGATAGCAAGTGGCTATGTCTGGTACAATGTGTTACAAAGAAGGGAGGTATGGCTGTGGTAAGGAATAAAGAATGAATCGTTTCCTACGAGAACAGGGACCAGTGTCGTATTTGTACGGATTACCAGAAACTAAATGATGCTACCTGGAAAGATCATTATCCTGTACCATTCATTGATCAGAGCATGACATTTGTACTACTGCTTCTTAGATGGGTATTCCGGGTACAATCAGATCTTTATTGCACCATAAGATTAGGAGAAGATCACATTTGCCTTTCCATATGGAAAATATGATTTGAAACGCATGCCATTTGGATTTGCAATGCACCGGTGACTTTTCAAAGGTGTATGGTGGCCACTTTTTATGACATGGTAGAAGAGTTTGTAGAGGTATTCATGGTTGATTTTTCATTCCTTGGGAAATCCTTTTAGGTATGTCTACGGAATCTTTATAAGGTGCTTGCTAGATGTGAAGACACCAACTTATTATTAAACTAGAAGAAGTATCATTATTTTGTTAGAGAGGGGATAGTATTGGGACACAAGGTGTCTAAATCTGGTTTGGAAGTGGATAAGGCCAAAATAGAAGTCATTGAAAATTTTCCCCCTTTTATTTCTGTAAAATGGGGTGCGTAGTTTCTTGGACATGCAGTATTTTTACCGGCGATTCATCAAGGATTTTTCCAAGATTTCACGTCCCATGTGCAGCCTTTCAGAAATAGAGGTGAAATTTGACTTTGATGCATTGTGTGTAAGAGATTTTGAGATGTTGAAACGGAGCTTAATTGAGGCTCCTATTCTAATTGAACATGAGAAGTACCATTTGAACATATGTGTGATGCTACTAATGTAGCAGTAGGTGCGTTGTTGGGACAGGAAAAGAATAGAGTGTTCCACGCCATTTATTTTACAAGCAAGACCCTTAACTCTATGCAAGCAAATTACACAGTAACTGAGAACGATATTCTAGCTCTAGTGTTCACCTTCAACAAGTTTAGATCGTATTTTCTAAGCACCAAAGTAATTGTCTTCACTGGCCATGCATCTATCAGGTACTTATTCAATAAGAAGGAGGATAACCAAGACAAACTTGTTGGATACTACTTCTCCAAGAATTTGACCTTGAGATCAAAAGATTGGAAAGGTACAAAAATCAGATAGCGGACAACTTATAAATGTTGGAGGACTTGTCACATGTAAATGAGGCTGAGCGAAGACGAGAAGAATTTTGAGATGAGAAATTTATGGCTTTGGATATCTCTGAAGTACCATGGTATGCGGACATTGTGAACTTAATAGTGAGCGGAGACTATCCGTCAGATCTTGATTGGGAGGTGCTTGGGCTAAATGATAGATAATTCAAGTTGCGTTGTGCCGCGACATTAAATAAAGCTATATATGGGAGGCAACCCATGGATACTATGTAATAATTTGGTAGTTTGTTTTCAAAATTTTGTGTTTTTAGTTTTTCTAGATTTTTAGATTATAGGTTAGCTTTATTAAATTAGCAATTTTTTATTATTTATACCTTTGTTGAAAAATAAATAAAAAAATTGTGTGTGAAGGCTGGCACACTGGGAGGCGCACTGCGCCAGCACATGACGGACAAAGGCCAGGATCACACGTGGTACGGGCCCCCTACGCAGCTATTGCACCTTGCCTGTGCAGGCTGACGCTCTAGCAGGTGCACTGCGCCAGCAAAAGATGAATAGAGGCGCTTCTTAGGCTCTATACAGATGCACCGCGCCTTTATTGCCCCAAAGACCAACTTTTAAAAAATTATTTTTTAAACCCGGATTTCGCCTGACCCACCACAAATAAACCCCTCCAAATCCTCTATTAATCCCCCATTCCAACGATTTCACCCCCATAAACAACCAAAACCTATCTTTTTCTTCTTCCCCAACTCTTTTTCTACCTCATNACCGCGCCTTTATTGCCCCAAAGCCAAACTTTTAAAAATTTTTGTTTTAAACCCGTATATCGCCTGACCACAACGAATAAAACCCTCCAAATCCGCTATTAATCCCCCATTCCAACGATTTCACCCCCATAAACAACCAAAACCTTTCTTTTTCTTCTTCCCCAACTATTTTCCTCCCCTCATTAAACCCCGCTACCCTCCATAAACACCTCTAACAACCCCTCTCTCTCCCTCACACCCTATAAATCCCACCCTTCTCCACTTTCTTTTCTACTCCATTCAAAAATATTTCTTATCCCTCTCACCTAATACTCCATCCTCCCCCTCTCCCCCCCCCAAATTTCTCACTTTTTTTTCTTAACAGGGTTTAATGACACCTAAAGTAAAGAATGTGATGGCTTTGAAGAGGTGTCGAAAGGGTGCACTTGCTGGTCCTTATGTGGCCGGGAACCGGTACAAAAATTTGTTAAGAAGGCAGTAGACAGGTATGGCTGGGAATAGTTCTAGTGTCAACGAGAAGCGAAATACATGCGGTACGAATATGCGAATAAGGTAAGGTTAAAGTCTAAATTTTCAACTATATATAGAACTGTGAATGAGTTAGAATTTCAGCTTATGCTTGATAATCCTGGAGATTGTAATTTTACATTGGTGAATGAATTTTATTCTAATTGGTTAACTGAAACTAAGTATAAGACTGTGACTGTGAGGGGATAAAATGTAAAATTTTCTTCCCATGTTGTGAATGAGGTGCTGGGGACCCCGAATTGTGATTCTAATTTTTTTTAACAATTTGGAGGATAAACATCCGTATAGGGATATCCGACAAACTTTGTGTGGGGTTGAGTTTCACTACAAGAAAAATGGTTTTTTAACAAAAGGGAAATATGGACGTTATAAGTCCAAATCCTGTCGCTAAAAGTAATTAACGACCGTCAGAAATCCAGTCATCGCCGGTCGTAAAAAGTGCTGAGGTTAAAAAGTTAACTACCGAATTCAAATCCTGTCGTTAAAAGGTTATTTAGTGACAACATAAATTGCGGTCGTTATATGGCCTTTTTAAGGACTGGATTTGCCCTTTGTACAAGCACTTCTAAAACCAAAAATTTTTTCGTTAATTATATTCTAATTGCAATACCACTACTATTAAAGACCACAATTCTTGGCGCTAATTGTAGTTTATTAAAATAAATTTAAGAATCCAATTATAAGAGAGTTTAAAGGAGCCAATTTCATTCGTTGTTATAGAAAATTTTATACAGTAAATACGAAAAACACTCAAAAAAAACAAAATAATTGAATTCATAATAGAAGTGTCATGGTTAATACAAAAAATCTAATACAGAAAGATATATCATATTCAAGTAGCATAACATATCTATATCAACTCCTAAAAAAGAGAAAAATTGCAAAAACATAAATGATATGACATTGTCTTTAATTTAAACAACCCCTAACTAAAGTAAAAGCCATCTTGAATGTCAAGTTTCTCTATACATTGTTGAACAATATATTCTCCGTCTTGAAATTCAAGATCTGTAAGAAAAAAACTTATGTCAATTTAAAACAGGGAATAAAAAAGTATGTACTAAAACATGCTTTAAAAGATGCAAAATATTAAACTTTGAAAAAATGAAGGCATGTAAACAAAAAGTTGTGATCTCTTCCCAACATCGATTAAGTATTTAACGATTTTCTGCAATGATCAACAATGATTTTGTAAGGCCAACAAAACAAAATACACTAACAACGGACTAGTATAACTCTTTCCTGCTTTCCTCTCAAAAATCCAAATCAATTATCATTCAAATTCTGTACAAACATAATTAGAAGCTAATTAGTAGTATTAATCAGATATTGTTTCTTTTTTAGTAGTAGAAAATTACATAATAAGATAGAGGAATAGAATGGGTCATCTTTTGGGAACCAGACTTCGAGTTCAATAAATAAATCACACAAGAAAAAGTATGACACCCATCACACCAAAATAGAGAGAACATCCAAAGGCACCAACTTAATTTTTTTTTCTAAGAGGGCGGCATAATATATTTTCTGCTTGCTACAGTAACATCTCTAATATGAATGAAGCAGAACATGAAAACATTCCAGAGTAGCCAATATCAAGAGTCGGTGGAATAAGATTCATTAGTCCTAACAAGAATGATCAATAAGGATTGGAAAATACTATTGGAATATACAAAAAAATAGGGGAAATGGGTATACTTCAAGGAACAACACATGCAAATATAGAACATAGATACAGAGAAGTAAATCGACTACAAGATAAAATGGAAAATGAAGCGTTCATGCAGCAGGAAGGGATTCAGTGGATGATTAAATCAATTAACAGTTCACTGTAAGAGAATTATAAACATGGATAAAATAGGCATGCCAAAATTGAGAATTAAGACAAGAAGGGTCAGCATGCAGAGGCAGTAGATCCACGCCATGCTTATTCGATCTGTGCCATGGGACCAACATCATACCGAAGTCATAAGGCGTGTGAAGGGAAAGACACAAGCAACTCAAGTTTTCATAATGGTCCACACAAAATTGTTACACTATCAGTTGATGAGAAATATGACATTTTCTGAAAAAAGGAGTAGAGAGTCAAATGCCATTCCAAAAGAGATAGCTTTTGTTTGTAGTATTCGAGGCCCACCCAGGATTATCGGTCTCATGTCTACTTTATGATTTGGTTGTGACTGAGTAGGATCTATAGGATGTATTGGATATCCAGTTGTGTGTATTTAGCTATCGATATTATAATTGCTTTACATTAGTTATTAATGAAATGGTTAGTTACAAAAAAGCATTTGCGCAGAAACTGGCTTGGCAGAAAAAAGATTTGAGGCATTTTGAAGATGTTTCACTTAGTAATCAGACTGATGATAAAGTTTTTGAAATTTTAGCCAGGATTTTGTGTACTGTATACGTTCAGATTAGTATTATGTTTGGTAATATTTTGTCGTAAACAAGGATCGTTTAGGTAATCGAGGATTTATTGAGAACATAACATATACTATATTTTTGAAAATCAATATAATATTCACTATGAAAGAATGCGGGAAAAATCTTGGTACTAGAAAAATAGGTGTTTATATATATGTTTAAATACAACGGACAGACCACATGATCATTTAAATATGGCTTCCATCTATTGAAAAATGGTACCATTAGCAACCTCCGAATGGAACACAACCTTCACCTAAAACATAAAAACATAGGGTATACTTGTCCATATAACCAGATGAAGTGTAAAACATAGGGGCAAAAATTAAAATACAACATCCACTATACAACATCCACTAGAGGCAATTAGGATATTGATACTTGGAACCAATTGTACATGGTAAATAGCAAGCAGGTTATAAGAAGAAACTAAGGAAAAAATTGAGCTTTCGAAGTCCTTCTATGTATCTTGAGTACACCACAAAGATAAAGAAAAATTGATTTTCTAACCTGTTTAATGGTACTATCTATTTATCAATTCAAGACGCAGGTGTTGAATGCTGACCAAGTAGTACAATAGCAAGATGTTCATATTTTCGCTCCAGCTCATCCATGAATTCACATTTGTTCTCTAACTCATCCATGCGTCATTTTAGTGATTCATTTTCTTTTTCACATGCATTCAATTTATCTAACAATGCAGTCTTCAAAGAGTTCCCACCTTTAAACTCTATAGCCGTTATCCCTCCACCAAATCCAATTACATGACTCTTACATTGAGGTCAAAAAAACACTTTTCTACAACCTCAATATTTGTAAGAGAAGAATCAGATTGAACCAATTTTTGGATTTCATCCAGTAGAATACAAGAAAACGTAAAATAATACAACAGGCAAAGTTAAATAATTAAAAATAAAATTTATCACTAAACATACATATTTTGCATTAGTTTCAGGTTCGACAAGCTTGTAATCCTTCTTACGTGTCGCCAAGAAGATCTTATGCATTTTTTATTGTTTACCATCTTTACCTCCCTTAACATACAAATAAACAAGTAAAGAAAATCATCTTAAATAATATTAGCAGATAAGAGGATTCTTCAAGAGTTACAAAACTTACTTAACAATTCATAAATAATTTCTCTAATAGGCTTACTCCCTGTACGATGAGGCATACTCAACTTGGACCTGTTGACAATGTTTATTTCACTTGTTTCTTTTATTCACAATATACCATAAAAATTATAGTTAATATATTCAAATAACATGTTAATAAATAAATAATTTTTAGTTATACCATATACTTGTGACTTAACAAATGCTCCTTAACCAGCCATTCCCAATCAATCTTGTCTACCCCTCTTGGCACATCTCTTAGAGCATCACCAAATGGCTTAGACTTCATAATCTTGTGAAGTGATCCTCTATAGTTATTCCACAAACTTCTCATATTTGAAGGAGATGTTATTTCTTAGCATTATGTAGTCACACCTAAATTTATCCAACAATATTTCACAGGTACCATTAAACATAATCTCAAACTTTCAACCAAACTAGAAGTGAACTGAATCTAGATTTCCTACTTATGGTACTCTTCCAGTGAATGGTGATATATATTTCATGAGAAATGCATGATTAGCCGGTGGACTGGATCAAGTGAAAAAATGAAAAAATAAGCGAGATCGAGAGAGTAGATAATACAAACTACAACAGCAACATATATGTTATTTTGCAAACATTACTATAATGTTATATAGATACTGTTTGGTATAAGATGTACCACGTTAATCTTACTCTTTCATGATGAGAAGTGAGCGGCGAAGCTATCAGCTATATCTCTGTAAATAATTATCATAACATTTGACATGTTCGACATAAAATGTGTCCCGTTAGTGTTTCTTTTTCAAGATGAGAAAGTAAAAAATGAAGCGATAAGCTAATACCTCCGTAAATACCATAACAAAATCCCAAATGTTTGCATAAAATTTGTTGTTGTCTTACATTTTTCCATAAGAGAAGTCAGATCTGTTGCAATTAGCTAATAACTCTCTAAATACTTACCTTAATAGTCCCACATGCTTTTCATAATTATAGAGCATTGATCTTACATTTTGTATGAGAAGTCAGATATGAAGCTAATAAAACTCTACAAATACTTACAATAACAACATCCCATATGTTCTCTAGATGATCTTCTTTAATGTCTGTCCATGAGTGCACCCGTAATGAGAATACATATTACGATCACGAATTAAAATACCCAAGTGTCTCACAGATGAGGCATAATTCTTTCCAACAACTCGATTGGTAAAACTAATATTCAAATTTTCTCTAGGTTTGAGTCGTGCAACATTTTTACAAATGTTTGTTCTTCTAACCTTTTTTGCATTTTCAGACTCACATGCACCTGCGTATTAGTTCATATCAGATATAAAGAAGTGTTTCATCACACAAAAAACAACAAAAGAAAATAGTTTGAGACAGTAAATACTTATTTCATTTGTTTGAGCATCTTGCGTTAGTTCGACTTATGGAGAGAAGGTAACATTATCTTTAGCTGGATCAAAACCAGGAGGTACATGATCAATATTTTGTAATCGATCATTTTGATAAGATGTTGATGGATTGATGTTTAGTTTTTGCTTATTGGATTTATTTTTAAGCCCTTACTCTTACAGATCCCAAATATCATAAGCTTTTCCCTCGTCCCCTAATTTCTAAAGTACCAAGTGGAAGGTATGCAAGTTTATGCGGCTTGAAAGTTAATTTCATTCCAGAGTTTTAAATTTTTATGGATCCATGTAAACCTAGTACAAAAATCAGTTCTTTGTTAGTTCATACAACAAGAGAAAAGTCATTTAACAAGTTTTCAATACTACATCCCTTTCTTTATATGAAAAGTAAAAGTATTTTATTTATCGATGATATTACAATGTACAAAGACTATAGGTGCAACTACAAAGATAAAAATGACTTGAATTTAACATATTGAAAGTGGCTAATTTCGAGATATCTACAACCTAACTAATACATCTCAAAATAATGACAGGATGTGGTCAGCGTAGGAATAGAATATCAGTTTCAGAAGATAGATATTATGAAAGAAGCTTGACAAAGAAAAATAACTAATTACAAGTGACTCAGAATCTGGGCATAAAATCTAAACAACCTTCAATTTTTTTAAGCACAATTTACATGTAAATAAAGAATATTACGTTACTACTAATAAATAGTCCATATATAAGCACCAAGAAGAAAATCACGAAGAAAATACTTGAAAATAGAAACAAAAACGTCAAGGGTATTTTTAGTATCTAATTCAACATCATAGTATAATAAGTTGCGAACTCAGAAATAAAACATGAATATAAAGTCACAACTGCCTCCTAGATTCCTTGAAGCTATGCCGAATCATCATCCTCTTTATCACCAGCATCAAAAGAATCACGAGCTTGGACCTTTTGTACAATATGCACCATTATTTGCAAGATCATCAGCATAGAACACTCGTGATTCTTGATTGGCTAAAATAAAAGACTCATTTATTTTCATAAATCGCTTGCAGTTGACACTTACGAAGTCATATTCATCTACCTTAATTACCATTTGTTGATCATATACGTTAAACCACACACATCGAAATAAAACCACTCTTGTCCCACCAGTAAATGCTAATTAAAGAATCTTGGTTAACTCTTCTTAATAACAATATTTGTATTCTCTTCATCTTTCTCAAACTACAACCACCCCGCAATTTTGTTCGCAAGCCTTTTTTGTGATCTCACACATGAAATTCATATCCATTAGTAACATAGCTTTTAAAAAATGTCACATATTGAAGAGGACCACTTGACAATGAGAGCAAATCTTTTATCTTCTTACTCTCATCGTGTTTGTGCAATTCCACAAGCTACCAAATTTAAGTACATTGTTTAGAAATTATTATTCATTAATTGATATAATATACCCAAATGCTTAACTTCTCACCTTTAATTTGAACCAACTAAAGAATTGTCTATTCCATTCAATTTCTGAATGATTTTTTTATGTATCAATTGAAATTTGTGAAAATTTTCGGCAAATAATTTGAAATATAACATGTCATTTTATGAAAGGATATGGATAATATAAGAGTAACTTATTTGACTGAGTCATTACTTACTCGAAAAATTGTTGAATTTCATCACAGTTCTTCGAAATATAAAAATGTGCAAGCTCAAATTCGCTTGAATCAAGATTGACTAGTTTGTCACCCCTCAAACTTTTTTCGGGTTGAGAAAATTTTTTTAAACCTCCATCAGATTCAATAGAACCACTATCAGAATTCCTTTCATGGCGAATGAATTTTTTCTCCATATTATGCAAATATATTGAACATAAGGTCATACATTCAAATGATATATATCCCTATGCAAAACAACCTTCTAGGCAAGCCATGTTACGAATAAATTATTTTAGAAAGTATAGTTATGGTTCTACCGGATGCATCCATCGATATTGGATAGGTCCAGTAATCTTAGCTTCATTAGCTAAATGAATTGGCAAGTGGACCATGATAACAAAAAATGCAGCGATGAAGACCTTTTCAAACTTGCACAATGTTATTGGAATTTGGGCTTCTATTTGTCTAGCTCAGCTATTGTTAAACATTTTGTTCCAAGTATCTTAAAAAATATTAACAACTCAATAAGTGGTTCAACAACAGATTTGCAGAGCATACCACGTAAAGCAAGTGGAAGTAAATGGTGTAAAATAATATGGCAATCATGGCTTTTCAATCTTAAATGTTTCCGAACTTTAAGGTTGACACATTGAGAAATATTTGATGAAAACCCATCTGGGACCTTTAAATTCTTTACGAAAGTGAAGAATTTGTTCTTCTCTGTAGAAGATAATGTGTAACATGCAGTAGGTAACCCATATTTATCCCATCTCTCTATCGGATGCATAATTCCTTCTTTATTTGGTTTTTCCTTTGACATTTAAAATTGTCCCCAAAATATTTTCGCAAATATTCTTCTCAATGTGCATCATATCTAAATTATATCGCAACAATAGAGTATTTCAATATGGAAGATCAAAGAAAATACTCTTCTTGTTCAAATTATCAGCCCTATTCTTGTGTGATATTTAAATCTTTTTCCTTGAATCCTTTGATTGTTCTAGACAAACTAAATCACCTACTTCATCAATAATATTATTACCATTTAACATTTTTGGCGGTAACCTTTTCATATTTGTGTCATTGAATGAATCTTTATCTTTCCTCTATTTGTGATTAAGAGGAAAGAAAGTGTCTATGATACATATGACACTCCTTTTGACGATTTACCAACCTAGTTGAAAGAGTTTCTTGATTGCAAAAGGTGCAAGATAATTTTCCTTTGGTACTCCATCCTGACGAATTTCCATATGTTGGAAAATCATTAATGGTCCATAATAAAGCTGCATGTAACGTAAATTTTGTTTAGGTGACGCATAAAATGCCTCAAAAACTCCAGTTACCCATAATTCTTTTAATTCATCTATCAAAGGTTGGAGATACATCAATTGCATCCCTGATACATTCAGGACAAGGAATAAGCATCGACAAAATAAAAGATAAAATAAAATTTTTTGCTTCATGCATAACAAAAATGACAAATTATAAGGACTAAGTACCACATGCGAAATGCTATATGGAGTTTTAAAATTTTTAAATGGTTGAAAACCATAACTAGCAAGTCCAAGTCGAACATTACGAGACTCAATACAAAAAGATGGATGAAGTTCATCAAGTCTCTTCCATGCAACTGAACAAGCTCGGTGCCTCATTATTCCATCATCAACTCTTTCATCATGATGTCATCTCATCAAGAAGATGTTTTTGAGGACATAGACAATCTCTAAAGTCTTGTCTTAAGAGGAAAATAACGTTAAGTCTTTCATGGTATTGTTTTACCATGTTTACAATGTGTTTCCCATTGCGTTAAATTTCCTTCCATCTAGATGCTCCACACACTTCGCAAAATTAGAGAATCTTATCATCCATCGAGTATAACATGCAATTGTTCTTACACGCATCTATATAATCATAAGAAAGTACAAGATTTTGAATTACCTTCTTTGCCTTGTAATATGAATATGGCAAGTTTGATCTATTAGGCATTAAATCTTCCTTTAACATCTTCAACAACATTGTAAATTAAGCATTACTCCATCGGCCAATAGTTTAATATGAAGTAACTTAATTAATGTAGAATGTTTTCTTACTTTCGAACCTTCATATAATGGTAGTTCATAACCATTTAATAGGCTGTAGAATTTTTTTGCTTCAGATTTGGTTCTGCCTAAACAAAATCATAACTGTTAGTGTTCACCTAACCTCTCCCCGTTTTTATACCAAAAAGTGTAACAATAAATTATTCCATACTCTAATAGATGTGACCTAACCATCTCACGAGATTTGGAAGATGCATTACAAATCTTGATGCATGGACAACATATTTCTTGTGTTTCTTCCAATTTTGTAAATGCATAATCCAAAAATTTCTCCACTCCAATGATGTAAGCATTATCAAGTCTATCTTGAACATGTTGCATCCATTCCTTATTAGGTGACATAATCTTTATTCAACAAAAGATATTTTAAATACACCAACATAAGTAAGAACTAACAATTTATTGTTGAAAAGTTGAAGACGACCTCTTTCTGAAGATTCTTGGTAAGTTTCAGAAAACTAATTATGTGATTTTACTTAGTTATTTGTTTAGTGATTGCTGCAATTGTAAATTTATACTTTATTCATGTTTATTTACATAACTAGATAATTATTATGTCTTATTGGGTAGTANAATAGTGTCAATTGAAGCAAAGTCTAACCAAGTCGTAAGAAGAAAAATATGATTTCGTCGTTCTCCAACCAAACAAAAGAGATCAAGATCATCTTTTTATAGCTTCTACAAGAGAAACGTGTGCTCTGTATATGCTAATTTCTCTAACAAACCTTGGTGAGACACACATAATTGGACTCTGCTTAGTTGATTTCATTCAAAGAGAACATGGGAGAGCAGGTGCTTGCGAATTCGTGTAATGATTCCTTAATTTTCTCCAACCATAGCTCAATTGACCGTTCATATCTAAGAGATGTGTGCCCAATGAGCTTTCTGTTCAATTCTATGAGAAAAATATGGAATGAAGAGACATTATTGACTCTCTGTTTTTTATTTTGGAGAAGTGGGAAGATTGTGTTATTGGTGAAAAAATAAGAAAAATTAAATTAAAATTTTAGTAATGTTTTTAGTATATAAATAATTGGATAGTAATTATTTTAATGTCTGCATATATTTATAACAATGCTAATATTAAATAAAAAATGATCTTTAACAACTGAAAAAATATTGTAGCTATAAATGCACTTTTAACAACCGTATTCCTTCGTTATGAATTGGTCGTTAAAAGCACAGTTTAACTTGCATATTTTAATCAAGTTGCTAGAGTGTGGTTGAACATAGTGTTTAGTGTGTTCCTTCCCTCTAAACAGTTGACTGATGTGACTCGGGATAGGGTGGTGTTAGTTGACATGTTAATGAAAGGAATGCCTGTTAATGTGGGGGCTATTTTGAGAAAAAACATGATGATGTTTCGAAATAATTTGAGGTGGGGATTCTGTTATGGGGGGTTAATTACCTATTTTCTGGGAATCATGAGATTGAGAAATAGGAGTCGGAAATGACTGTTGCTTGGCACCTGGAGTTAACGGCTAAGTTGGTAGATGTCACTCGCACAATGGCACTATACACACCGCATATGCCAGTCTTTTCGGCTCAAGACAATCAAGCTCGCGATGACAACATTATGGCACGGATGATTGGTATGGCTGAGTTGCAGTAGAGAATTGGAGGCCGCTCAGTCACTGATTATACAATGGACGCTTTGGAAGAATGTTATCCATTGAGGAAAACGACGCTTAGGATGAGGCTAATGCCTTAATGATGTTCGACTGTGGCGACGACGAGCATTAGAGGCCCCAGGGAATATTCCTACCCTTTAACATTGTTTTGCTTATTCATTGAGGACAATTCTTATATTTATAAGTGTGGGGTACGGGTATTCTCTGTGTATATAGTTGTTTACCTCTTTATCGAGTCTAGTTTTAGTCTTTAGTTGTTTTTGTTATTTTTAGCTTTTGGGTTCCTCAGAGTTTATTTCAGTACTTTTACTGATGATTGTCCCTTTGCACCGTATATGATTATTTTACTGATTTATCGAGTCCTAAAGTCATTTTAGGAGTGACTATTCCCAATGATATATGGATGATATTTGTCTTAAGGGAAAACGAATCATATAGAAGAGTTGGATAGACAAGACCAACCTTGGTCTTTTAAAGCTATGTCCCAATAAGTTAGCCAAACTTCATGGATAGTTATTCTTTAAAAGATGCAATGACTTGTTGACCTTTTAATTAGCATATGTTCTTATGTTTGACTCTAATGTTGAAATAGGGGCTTAATTTTGTATTAATACTATAATGCAACTATATGAGCATGTTATTTGTGTCATAATGCCATGTGTAGTGAGAATTGAATAGTTCTTTCTTAAGTTGATATCTAGAACTTTCCTTGTGTGTGTTGAATGAGTAGCTTGTATGACTTAAGGAATGTGATTGATGTGTTTCATTATGATAGCCAATTCTTTACTCTGCTTGTATGCCTACCATGATATTACCCCCCATGTGAAACCGCATTGAGCCTTTAGCCTTGTTCATTTTATAAGCCACATGATAAGCAGAAACCTATTGTTTCATACCATGCCTTTTGATTCTCTTAAAGTCTTTAACTCACTATGTTAAGAAGAAGGGTTGAAAAAGAAGGTAGAATGAGCTATGGATGAATTGCTACATTGTGTGGAAAAGAAAACCCTAATTTGGCCTTGTTCCTTAGTGGCAATGTGTACCTCGACTGAAAACAAGGGTGGCTATTTTAGGACTATACTCAAAACATTGGCCCTGATCCTATCAAGGATAATGTGCACCTTACTCGGATAAAAAGTCTAAAGTTTGGGTGATAGTGCAAAAGTATTTTAAAAAATGGAAAAGAAATAAAAGGGCATGGAGAAACAAAAGGGGTATTTAGTCATGAAGTGTGTACTAGAAGAAAAGAATAGTATGAAGGATGGTGTTCATTAAATGCTAACATGTTCATTAGGGAGGAGTAGTCACTATAATGAATTCACAAATTCCCTTCATTACCTGAAGTCAACATTAAAACCAAATGAAAGTCCTCTTGATTACTTAAGAAGTACGATGTGAAAGTTGAATTACACTATGGGCAAGCATATGACTTGTTGAGGAAAGTAAGAATTTTACTTGTGAGCATGAGTTGATTATGTTGAGAAAAATAGGCCTTGTGATTTTTGACATTGCTTGACTAAAAGGTTGTAAAAAAACATAAACAAGTGAGGGAGTCTATGGCATGTGTAGCAGTATCTACTTGTTGTGTTGGTATGTGTTTGCATTAGAATAGGAGAAAAATGAATAATCGAAGAGTCATACATTGAGCATGTGTTGTATTTGGCATATATGTGGAATGTTATTGCATCAAATGTAATTTAAACGATCATGATTAAAAAGGTTTAGTTGATTTTAAGGTGAACTGATAAATCTAGGGTTATGAAAATAGTTGATGGTCTAGCGATTGTTTGAGGACAAACAAAAGTCTAAGTGTGGGGTGGTGATCTTAGGCATATTTATATGCCTAGGTAGTCAATTAGGCACATGTTTTGGTGGTGTTAAAGGATGATCTTTAGTTTATTAGCATGATTTTGTGGTTGTTCTATATATTTATGCACTTACACACATGATTAGTGATTTCAGGAACTCTCAGAGAAAGTGGATTTGGAACGAAGAAACAAGGAGCAAAGGCAGACGTGCAAATGGCTAAGTATGGAAACACCTAGGGGAGGCGCACTAGCAGGCGCGCCGCGCCAAGGCCATATACGCTGATCCATTGTTGAGGCGCCCTGCTAGGCGCACCACGCCTAGGACTTACACGTAGAGACATTGTTGAGGATCAGTGGAAGGTGCGCCACAACAAGAATAGACGCTCAGAGGTTGTTCCGAAGCGCGATGGTAGCGCACAGCACCATGCAGCAGCAGAAGTTCTACGCACGATAAAGGCGCGCCACCCCAGTCCAATTATGACTTTTCCATGTTTTAAACATAAATTAGGAAGTATAATTAGAGTAGGATTTGTTCTTAACTTTATCTACTACTATAAATATATCCTAGGGCTTCCATTGTTAGGGTTCAACTTTTGTCTACTGTGAAGGGCAAGAATCAAGATTATAATCCTCTTAACTTTTCTATTTTTCGGGTTTGTTATGAACAATAATCTTTTTGTTGATTACTAATAGCATGAATAGTTAAACGCCTTAGTTCTAGGGCTGTAGCTATGAATCAATTGTTGAATATTTGAGGTTTCATGAATTAATCTTCTATTATCAATTAAAATTAATTTTATATTCTTGTTTTACTATTTAATGCTTGTGTATCATAAGATAAACCTAGTGTCTAATCTTCAATTGACCATATGAGCGATTATATAGACAAGGGAATATGGAGAGCTCGGTTCACCCATTAAATTGAGGAGATTAGTGTTCAGGAGTGACGCCCGGAAGATGAACACCTTGCTTGGTTATCAAATAGGATGAAATATAAATGCTCGTAATAAGTCTATTCATCCTCTCTAAATCATGTAATTAGATAGATAGTTGGGGTACGCGATGAGAGGTGTGTAACCCAGATCATACTATCAACCCTATAAACCATTAATTTTACAATTGAAGTTAGTTCGAAGCCGATGATATGATGCATGACATTCATTATATGTTGCAACCGTGGAATTGTTTTTTATCTTTCTTGAAACATTATATCAAAGTTATTCTTTATTGTTTACTTTAATTTAGTGCATACTAGTCATAGCTAACCATAAATCATCATATCCTGAATTAGTTACTTGTCTCTTTAATTGTGGAATGAACTGTTAATATAAGTTTATTATAGGTCCCTTGGGAACGAACTCGTTTCTAAAAAAATTATATTACTTGAGTGACCAAGTAATTGCATGTAAATTGGGGAACACCAATTAGAAACAAAGGGAGTGAATATACACTTTAAATAAGCTCAAAATGGACTACAGACGGAAAGCCAATTGGGGGCAGGCGACCCTAGCGCAAGGCGCCAGCCCCTAACTTCAGAGACAACATATGGTCTCACTCCAGGGGCGTCGCCCCATCCCCATGGGCGCATATAGGATGCGTTGTGCCAGCCTCTACGCAGGCTAAGTTTGACAAATTTCAACTCTTATTTTCTGATCCTATATCACTTTTAGTCAAATTCTTTTCTCAAGTTTTTTTATATTAAATTACCCAAACTAAGTACATACTTATCCACTCAAAAAAATCACTTCATTTCAAGAAATCATCAAAACCCCAACCAAACAAATTTTACAATGAATTTCAAGAACACCTATCAAGAACTTAGATACTTCAACTTTTGAGAGTGAAAGTACGCTTAAAATGACATGTTTGGCGTGTGGGTGAACAAACCCAACATTATGGCAGCATACAAACCTCATGGATATTAAATGCATGGAAAAATTCCGCAACAAGATGCAAGAATATCGACAAATGCTTGATCCTCTCTTCTTTTCTTTTATTTTCTATTCTTGAACTCTCAACTTAAACCTAAGTGTATATTAGGATAAAAAAACTTAACCTAATACAAATAAACCTGTAAAATATTACTGTTAAATGAATTGAATCTGTGTGGTTAAGGAAAAGATCAAAACACCCTTCACTATTTTACAACATAACTTCAAAAGGCCAAATCTCACTCATCTAAACTTGAAACTTAGAAAACTTGGTGGCGCTGGAAAGATAATATAAGGATCTTTCAGACGTAACTCGTAGAACACCTATATCAGTCTGTGGTAGGAGTTATGTTCGTGTGGAGTTAACCCAAAAATCATATTAGCCTAACTCTCCAAAATTCAGATTTTTTTTATTTCCAATTTTGTTCTATTAGAACTCAAGATGCTACATCTACTGACCTGATCTTAACACTAAAGAATTTTTAAATTCCTTGGAAAAGACTTACGCACTAGAAGGATGGTTGAAGTGTTAACTAAAAAAAAATCGGGGTGTTACAATTGCATATATTTAATATTCTTTAAGTTATTTCTCTTTTATCGATTTTGGCCCTTTGAAAACTTCAAATAGTATTTAATTTAAAACTTTAACAATTCTTTTTGTATGTCTCTATTTTTATCTATATAAATTCTTTTTTTTTTGTTTCATGAAACTCACATCCCAAATTATCCTTTTAATTTTATAGCTAAACTAGTGAAGTAATCACCATCTAAAGAATATGATTTATCTAACCTAGCCTGATTATATATCACTTTATGAAAATAAAATAATTTTTCTATTTGATTCATTTTTTAGTTTGACTCAATCGAGAAGAATTTTGAATTTTTATTGGACATGAAGAAGGTGTCTACAAAAATTTGGAATCATGTACCGATGTTGTATTTCTTTTTTCATTTATGTAACATTATGATTAAAGTCTTAAGAAGGATGCATATGATATATTTTTGCTTCTATGTTTATTTTTTTTATCTTTGTCTATTAGTCTTCTTTAATTTAATTTTCTTAAATTATTTTCATAACATTTATTTGAGATTTTTGCAGATATTTTCATATAATTTGAATCGTCCTAACAAATTTACAACATANATATATATATAAAAGAGAACCTTAAGCCCGCCTATGTGGCGCCACCACAAGCAAGGATTCTCTATTAATTTATTTTATTTCCAAAACTAGCCTTCCTCTTTCATGAAAAAGTATAACTTTTATGAAAAGTTGTGACTTTTATAAAAAGTTTTGACTTCTATGAAAAGTTGAAACTTTTATGAAAAATTGTAACTTTTGTCATGAAAAGTTGTGATATTTATGAAATGCTGCGACTTTTATGAAGAGTTGCTACTTTTATGAAGAATTGCGAATTTTACGAAATGTTGTGCCCTCTCCGAAGATTTGTAACTCTTCCAAAGAGTTGTGACCTTTCGTATAAGAGACAATAATCATTTTCTATAGTACCCTTTTTTGTCTACAAATAGAGCACTAGACTGTGCATTCAGTGGAGTCGATTTTTTTCATTCTGTTTCATTCTAATTTTGCATATCTTAGTATGTTTTTTACAATCAATAGTTTATGCTTATTTTATTAAAATTGTCATTTTTTAGTATATGCTTTAAACATTGTTGTTCATGTTTACACAAAGTTAATGTTAGAAGTATTTGTTAGTACAAATTAAATAACAAATGTCAATTGTATATTCAAGCAAGTTTTTTCTACTGAAATTGTTCAAGGTACATTAAAAAAAGCCATTCAAATCTCAAATGTCTTCATCAAGAACGTTATTCCTTCACATACAAGGATGCGATTTCGTGTTCTTCAGAAAATCCTCTGAGAGTCAATAACTTTCCATGTCCATATTTTTTTGGTTTTTATGTTGTTATATGTTTTTACGAGATGTTATCAATGTATATTATGAGTTCTTCAGAAAATCCTCTGGTTAGAATGATTTGTTATCATCAGTGAATATTCCATAATTTACTCTCTTTAAGGTATATTATTCTCGATGTTTTGTTGTGTACTTACAATTGTATTGATTTTTTTGTTTAGTATGCCTATGATCTGACTATGATAAAGATTTTCATTCTTTTTAATGTTTTCTTTTTTTGCATTTCATTCTGTTCTTCTAAATATTTTTGTTGTAAGTTGTGATTATTATCGTCAAGCTTAATTTGAAGAATATGAAACAAAACCTACTATAAACAAAAGTAACATATTAAAGATATGTCTATTAACATAGATTTATTATCCTTCATGTCCCACGTCATTGCTGGGCATTTTGAATTATCGAGGGTAGAATCTTTTTTTTTTAAATGTTCGAGAATATTTCTTTCAAATGAGTCTAGAATCAAACACGTTTATCGATTTGTACTTTCATAATGCAACAATCATACGTAAATATTCTTGGAAAAGTTATAAATTTTCATTGATGAAGAATTCAGAAGGACCTTCTGTTGTTTAATGATGAATGAATTTCTTAAGGGTCAACAATATAATTTTGTTGTTGTTCCAAATTTATTTTTCTGCTTCTAAATGTCGTTAGACTAACAAATTAATAATAATGAGAACTGGTTAACATTTGACCTTACACAAGTAGATTGTGTCAAAAAAAATTATTTATGTTGTTGCAGTGTAAATTTTAAACAGTCTTAATTTATTGAAAAATCATATTTATCATCGAAATTTTTCACATAAATCTATTTACAAAAGGAGTTATTCTAACCATAAAATTATAAGATTCTACATTTTTCATATACAAAAAATATATATATATAAAAAGTGATGTTTAGTCGCTACATAAAAACATCAGTCTAACAAGATAATTATATCATATGACGTATAATATGATAAATTATGTAAAATATAAAAACAATTAAATATCAATATATTTTATAATAAATATTTATGTATTTACAATTTTTAAAATATGTGCCAATGTCAAATCATTTAATTCCTATAGAAAGATTCTAAAAAACTACAATAATTTACTTTTTTTTCCTTATAAAAGCAATTATAGGAAAGATTGTTCAAAAAATATAGAGATAACGTAGGCCCGCGCGAAGCGCGGGTAAATTACCTAGTTAAATAACATTATTGAACTACATTTTCTTTCAATTAATTTGAAGTTGAAAAGAATTTATGACTTAATTTGGAAATCTGAAGGGGTGCATAATAAATGAATGATTATTATCAGTTATGTGTAAAATTTTGAAGGGTAGCATCACAATTAATAGGCTTATATCCTCCAATTTATGAACTACAAAGTGATACATCACAACCATGATAAACATACACTCATATTTAATTGAAATAATACAGTTGTAATAAGGATATATTATTTAACTAGAGGAATTTAAAAGAATGTATTGCTATCTCAAAAGCTACTAAGTTGGAGGAGGAAGAATCCTATGTAGTTAACCTGACTATGGCACCAAGAGGGGTAAGCATATGAGAATTGTGCAATAATGTTGATGTGTTGTACAATATTTTTAACTATAAATTAAGATATTTCTCTCTAACATGCTACATTCATTTCTGTCAAATTTTTAAGTAAATTATATTTTCATTATTAGCAAAATAAATTATTTTTTTAATCGTTATGACTTTCTTTATTTTTTATTTACTGGTCTAGATTGCCAACTAACCATTAACTTTAGTATATAAAGGTTGCTCGTTATTATCTAAGGTTGTTTGTAGATTACATATGCAAAATAAGGCTATTATTATTTTAATGAGCGTCACAGTGTGTATTTATAATATTTCAATCATGGTCATAGATATTCAAATTTATTTAAACTATGAATTAAGATTTTTCTTTCTTAACATATTTTTACATTTTTCTTTATCAAATTTGTAAGTAAAAAAATTATATAATTATTAACAAAATTAAATGATCTCTTGTGAATTGCTATGAGTTATAAACTTTTATGTTACCATCTTGATGGCCAAAATAACAATTAACTTTAGTAAATAAGGTTGTTCATTATTGTGTAAATTAAGGTTGTTCATTTTTGTTGAAGTTTGTTTACAACTTATATGCTTACTATTTTTTAATTTATACCAAAAAGAAATTAAGAACATAATTAAATTAATTTAATACTGTAGAGCCAAAGGTAGAAATTCAAATAAGGCATCAACGCAAAAACTAAAATTTCAAAAGGTATTTGAGGGTTTTCATGGGACAAGAACTTTTTCTTTGTTGAACCATATGAATAGGATAAACATTAATTATTTTCATAACTCAAATATAGAACTTAAAATATTCATATGAATTCTTAAACTTATATACTCAATGATATGGATATACGCGCAAAGTGTGTGCCCAGAAACATGTTTAATATATATACCTAAAAGAATAACATCAACACTCATTTTTTTTATAAAAAAATTACTGAGAGTTAAGTAATTTTGACTTTTAGTTTGTGATCTTACATGATAATTCTTGAAGTCAAGTCATTGAAAATATGGATATTGATAGTAGGGAAATTTTAATATATTGCGAAGAGAAAACACTTAATTAGCTGTCATAGCTATAGTTTACCTAATTGTTGTAACATTCTGAAAATCTAAGACGTAATCTAGAGCCTAAGAAGAGCGTCTAAGGGTTAGAACACTGTTTTAAGGTCAAATATAATGAGCATAAGTTTTCTACGAAGTTTTAGAATCAAAGTGTCAACGTTCATGACGTCCGAAATCTAGTTGAAGAGGTGCTAGTGTGCCTTAGACTATTTGACTAGGTTTTAGGAGTCAGAATTTAATTGAATTAGGTGTTAAGATGTCTAATACGTATTAAAGTCGGTTTCGGGTTGAAACTCTATGGTACGACTCTTAACGGACCAACCATAGGGTCCTTGAGGAGGACCCAAATTAACCTGTTTTAGAATGGAAGGGGAGAAATTCTATTCCCAGAGGCTGTATCATTTCTTGGTTCAAAGACAGTAAGATGATCTCTAAGGGGTGTTTATATCATATTGTAAGAGTCAAAGCTTTATACTCTGAAATTCCTCCCGTTGAGTCGGTCCCCGTGATGAGAGAATTTACAGAAGTATTTCCAAATGATCTTCCCGGTATTCCTCCATAATGGGAAATTAATTTTTTATCGACTTGCTACCGGATACAAATCCCATTTCATTTCCTCCTTATCGGATGGCTTCGGTCGAATTGAAAGAGTTGAATGCTCAACTCAAAGATTTACTAGACAGGGTTTATTTGGCCTAGTGTTTCTTCATGGGGTGCTCCGGTATTGTTCGTGAAAAAGAAGGATGGGTCACTTATAATTTGTATCGATTAGCATCAACTCAACAAAGTCACAATTAACATCAAGTATCCTCTCCCTCGGATTGATGATTTATTTGATAAACTCCAAGGGCGAGTTACTTTTTCAAGTTTGAATTGGGATCGGGATATCACAAACTTAGGGAGAGAGATGAATATATTCCCATGATGGCCTTTCGGACTAGATATTGTCATTAAGAATTCCTGGTAATGTCTTTTGGATTGACTTACACCCCATTGGCGTTTATGGATCTCATGAATAGGGTGTTCCAAAAATATCTTGATGCATTCGTGATTTTCTTTTAACGATATTGTGGTATATTCAAAGAGTGAGGGTAATCATATGGGGCATTTGATGGTTGTTTTGCAAGTACTTAGACAACCACAACTATTTTCCAAATGTAGAAAATGTGAGTTTTGGTTGATGCCTGTGTCATTTCTTGGTCATATTATCTCTTGTGAGGTTGTCGAGGTTAATCCAACGAAAACGGAGACGGTGAAAAAATACCCTAGATCAATGAATCCAATAAAAATTAGGAGTTTCTTGGGCCTAGCGAGTTATTACAGGAGGTTTGTGGATGATTTGGCGTCCATTTCTTCTCCCTTGACTACCTTGACCCAAAAGAATGTGAAATATGTGTGGTCGTAAACAGGTGAAAGAAGCTTCCAAATTTTGAAAGATAGGCTTACTTCCGCTCCGTTATTGCCCCTACCGGAGGGTACAAAGGATTTTGTGGTTTATTGTGATTCATCCCGAGTGGGCTTGGGGTGTGTTATTATGCAACATGGGAAAGTAGTAGCATATGCCTCTAGACAACTTAAGGTGCATGATCCAACTCATTATCTTGAGTTAGCGGTCGTGAACTTTTCTTTTAAAATATGTAGGAATTACTTGTATGGTGTTCATGTGGATGTGTATACGGACCATAAAAGTCTTCAAAAAGCATTCACACAAAAGGATTTGAATCTTCGTCAAAGACGGTGGTTGGAATTATTAAAGTACTACAAAATGAGTGTTCTCTATCACCCCGGCAAGGCTAATGTGGTGGCGGACACTCTAAGTCGTTCGTCCACAAGAAGGGTGTCCCATGTGGAAGAATTTAAGAGAAACCTAGTGAGGGATGTTGATATGATGTCTCGCTTATGGGTTCGAATTGAAGATTCTCTAAATGGTGGTGTTGTGGTATATCATAACTCCGAGTCATCTTTGGTGGTTGAAATGAAGTCTAAGAAACACCTTGATCCATTATTGATGGAGTTGAAAGAATTGGTTCTTTGGAACATGAATGAGTCATTCTCCTAAGGGGGGATGTTGTTCTTAGATACCAAGGTAGATTGTGTGTGCCTAATGTCAATGATTTGAGAAATCGAATTCTTGAGGAAGCTCATGGAGATCGTTACTCTATTAATCCTGGTTCTACAAAGATGTATCATGACCTTAGGGAAGTTTTTTGGTGGGAAGGCTTAAAGGGGGACATAGCAGAATTTGTTGAAAAATGTCTAAATTGCAAACAAGTGAAAGTCGAACACCATAAGACAGGTGGTTTACTTTAAGAAATTCAAGTTCCTACTTGGAAGTGGGAAGACATTAATGTGGAATTTCGTGGTAGTTTTGCCTCAGACACAAAAGCAACATGACTTTATATGGGTGGTGGTCGATAGTTTGATCAAATCCACTCATTTTATTCTCTTCAAGTCCACATACTCGACGGAGAATTATGCGAGGATCTTCATAGATGAGATTATGTGTTGGCATGGTATTCCGTTATCCATCATATCAGATAGAGGTGCACAATTCATATCTAGGTTTTGAAGGTCATTCCAAAAAGGGTTGGGTACCAAGGTGAAAGTAAGCACCATTTTTCATCCCCAAATGGATTGTCCAGTGGATATTACTATTCAAACCCTTGATGATATGCTTAGAGATTTTATAATTGATTTAAAGGGAAATTGGGATAAACACTTGCCTCTGGTTTAGTTTTCTTACAACAATAGTAACCATTCATCTATATCTATGGCTCCTTTTGTGGCCTTGTATCGTAGGAGATGTAGATTTTGAGTTGGATGGTTTGACGTGGGGAAGTCTTCACGTTTGGGTCCCGAATAGATTAAAAAGACTTTGGACAAGGTTCATATAATAAGGAATCTCTTGAAAACAGACTATAGCCGGAAAAAGTCATATGCTTATCATAGGAAAAGAAACTTAGAGTTTGAAGAAGGTGATAAAGTGTGCCTAAAAGTTTCACCTATGAAAGTGTGGTGAGATTTGGCAAGAAAGGGAAGTTGAGTCCTCATTATGTGGGTGATTATAAAATTTGGCAAAGGGTTGGCAAGGATACATATGAGTTGATGTTACCTAGTGAATTATCTTCGGTTCATCCGGTGTTCCATGTTTTCATGTTTAAAAAGTGTACCGATAATCCCGAGTCCATTCTTCCCATTGAGGGTCTAGGTGTACAAGAGAACCTCTCTTATGAGGAGGTTCCTATTGAAATCCTTGATAGACAAGTTCAGCGGTTAAGAAACAAGGAGGTCACTTCCGTAAAGGTGTTATGGAAGAACCACCTAGTTGAGGATGCAACATGGGAGGCCGAGGTCGACATGAAATCCTGTTACCCTCATCTATTCGAAAACTAAGGTTAGTTGTTCCTATTTATAGTGAAAATAATTATTTTATTTGAAGTTGCCTTGATTTTTGGAAAAATGGTTAATTTTATGTTTTTATTTAAAGGAATTACAGTGATTTATGCCTTTTGAAATGAATTTTTTCAATAAAATGCTCTTTTATTTGATTTGAACTTATATGGTGTATTTTGGTATATTGTGCCTTCATGATTTTTATTGAAAATGTTGATATGTGTTGAAGAAAGCTTTGGCATATGTGAATAAGCATGTAATGAATGTTGAACTGTTATGAGTTGAAAATGATGTTTTTAGCTGCATGGTGTAAAAAGTCATGTAATTATGTTGATTTGAATTGTAACTCATGTTTTGATATTTTGTTGTTGGTTGGGATTCTAATTTTGAGTCTATTCTGTCCTTTTTAAGAATTTTAGTGTCATTCGGGTAGGAATTTCCTGGGGGGATAATGTAACACTCTGAAAGTCTAAGCCGTAATCTAGAACCTAACATGAGTGCCTAAGGGTTTGGACACTGTGTTAAAGTCAAATATAATTTGTATAAGTTGTCTAGGAAGTTGTAGATTCAAAGCGTCAAGAAATGTCCATGACGTCCGAAAACTAGTCCAAGAGTTGCTTAAGTGCCTTAGCCTATATGACTAGGTTTTAGGAGTCGAAATTGAATGAAATTAGGTAGTAAGGTGTCTAATACATATTAAAATCGGTTTAGGGTTGAAACGTTCGGATACGACTCCTCAATTACAAACTAAAGGGTCCTTGAGGAGGACCCTTCTGTTTGGTTAAAAGCTGTCAAAAGACAGTGCCATGAATGATTGCTAACCAACGGGGCGTAAGCAAATCGACGTGGTGTCGATGGACACCGTCGATGGTCCCTTAGTCAATTTTGTGAGGGCTTATTTTGTCAAGTGTCTGACAAAAATGACAGATGTGCAGCACAGAAGGGACACTAGTTGTCGACTGACCTACAACTGTAGGTCGGGGTCGTAGGTTAGGTCACTATTTTGGCTTCCCTGTTTTAATTAGTCTAATTAAATAATTAGGTGGTTATCTAATTAGTTATAGGTTAAGGGTGGCCTAATTAAGTTAGTTAATGACCTATAGAAAGCCCCTAACATATTTAATCTAACCCAACCCTCATATTTTCCAAAACCCAACTGCTCTTCCTTCAATCTTCTTTCTCTCTTCCAAATAGAAGATTTCCATTGAAGGGCTAGGTAAGGGTATAAGGTCATCAAAGGGGTTGTTGCTACATCATTCTCCATCAATTAACAAGGTATGGAATTCCATTCACCAAAGGGTACCTCTAAATTGATTACAAAATGATGAGTTTCAAGTGGGTTTTCTTCTATTATGAATTTGATATTCTAAATTTCTTTGTTTATGATTTATTTAGTTGATTATGATTATATAATGATGTATTAAGATTCAATTATGCTAGTTCTTCATGAATTAATCTATGTTGTGAAGTAAATCATGAATTTTACCCAAATCCCTAACCCTAGGCTATGAATTACTGATGAATTGTTTTGTAGTGATTCAATTGACTTCATTATTGTGTTGATTACTATGTCGTAATGATACTACACCCATTGTTGGGTTGAATTGGATGGTTGACGGTAAAACCTTGATGATGGCTTGTCAAGGAAATTAGGGTAAGTCTTGTGATCTCAATCCTTAACTTCATTTATGACTAGTTTTGTTTAGTGATGAAGTTATATTGAATTATACCTTATGATGAGATTGACTAAGGTCGGTATGATGTTTAATTGGAATGTCTTGAATTATGACTTGTGAGTTGTTGGCTAAGATGTAATGATATAAGCATGGTGATGACTTACCTATGTGCCTTATTATAATGTGAACATATAAATGTGCTAACCTAACATGTGTGAATTGAAATTAAAGGACAATACCCATGCAATTCATATTGATCTATGATGATGATTATATAAGGGGTAGACCCTATGACCTAAACTAAGCTTTGATAAAAATGGATGACTTAAAGACATTTTATAAAGGACTGTACCTTAACACCGAGTGAGCTTGAAGATGAGGGGTGGAACCTTCCCTAGGTGGGGAGGTAGGGTTCACCATAGTGGATAGCCTCATGTACCAAAAAGGGCATAGAGTTATATTTCCAATAAAGGCCTCAATGTTCCATAAACTATGTTTCCTCCGTAGGATTGCTAGCTAGGTGGATCCACCTAGATGCTATGTTCATGTTTGGTACTACTTTGGCAGGTAGACCACCTTCCATCGGTGTATGGTTTTACAAAAGTGGATTCCACTCTTAGCTCTTATAGTCTATGTCGGTTAGCGCAAGTGTTCCGAAAATTAATATGAAGTAATGAAGTATGCACTAACTAGATAGACTTCAGAGGGTTGACTTAGCCTAGGTAAGGGTATGTAGCTCTACCTATGCCTTACATTAGTTTACCTTGAGGGAAGCCTTAGGAGGTGGTTATTGTGTTCTCTAATGTATATATTATGTATATGTTGACTTTACGTGTTATTCACTCTATATGATATTAGTTTCTTATGAGCATGTTGTCGGTTTATATTGCTGAAATATGATAATGGTTACTCTTGATGTTATGATATGTTAAGTTAGGCAATTCTTGTGGTCTTTGATTTTGATTACTTGATTGAGTGAGGTTATTGGACTTTGATTGGTCATTGGACTTGTGGATTTGATAATTGGTTGTGTGTAAGGGTCTAGTATGTGTTAAAATGTTATGAAGTTCTTGTATATTTCCTTGTGGTTATATTATGATGATTGAAGTTATTTGGCTATACATATGTTGACTTGACTTAGTATTGTTGACCTTGTGTGGAATATGCCATTGCCTTGATGATAATGTGTTTTAATGGTTAAGGTAATTCCTTAAAGTGCGTAAATGGGATTTTCACAGTAACTTGCATGTTTTCAAAAAATTGTCCCTTTTCTAGACTGATTTCTATGTTGTGTGTGCATCGTTTCCATACCTAGTATAAGCTATGTGCTAACCCCTATTTTATTCCTTTTCCCAAATATTTTAGGTTCCGGTCGTTGACGAGGTTGAGGCCATTGAATAAGACTTGGATCCTCATTCTCCAAGTTGGGTAGGTCGTCACTACTTCGAGCACAATGCCATTTTCTAGCATTGGATGTTGATTAGTCTTAAAGACATTTTGTTCATTCTCTTCCAATTGAGAACTATGATTATATAACCTATCTGTAGCTTTTATATTATTTATGTATGGTCTATGCCCAATTGTTATACTCTTGTTTAGATGGTAATGATATGAGACATCCTTTTTATGACTATATTGTATCTTATATATATGTGTACTATAAATGTAGAAGACAATATAATCTTCTTATACGAAGGGTCTATGTATACTCGATATGAATATATTATGTGTATGCGAGAGGTCAAAGTAAACCTCATAAAGTAGTCTAGATGAAAAATTTTAAATTTTCTGCAATTTTTACATATTATTGTAAAGATGAATGCTAAGAGGCTAGTCTTAGTCCTCTCCGAGGATGAAGACATCGTTTAAGTCTAGGGGGTTCTCCCTAGATGTGACAATTTCACTATATAGGTATAATTTTTTTTGGGTTCTCCCTAGATGTGACAATTTCACTATATAGGTATAATTTTTTTTTTTATGGGACCAAGAACTGATATAGTCATTTGGAAATTCCAACAATAATTTTGTATCATCACTCATCAAAGAGAACGAGAATAACCTCAATCTCGTGGACGCATGTGAGATGTTTTAAAACACAAATGGTGTACACACCTCCACAAAATTTCAAAGGTGTTCTTGGAGGTCATCATGAGTTAAACCTCCCAAACATTCCTCTTGGTTGGAGCAATTGTAGTTACAATACAGTTACATGAATCACTGTCCTCCCGGTTATGAGAGGTATCCGAATGACTCCCGTAGTTTGGACAATATTCACGTGCATTTCTTTCAAATCACCCATGTCATTTTGACTGTAGTGACTATCATTTTCATTATCATGGTCACTCATTGTATTAGACCTGCAACTCAACCAACAACAACCCAAAACAATAATTTACTACAACTAAGCAAATTAACAACCTAATTTCTCAAATGAATTCTCAACCACCAGTATCCAGTCGCGGCACCATTTTTGTAACACTGATATGTACTCTCTAAAATTGATTAAAAGACACTGTTCGTATCATTAAAAATACCTAACTAAGAGTCGAAATCGGGACGTTTTTCTCTCTTAAGTAAATCTATCACTCATCACGTCTTTAATGAGGTGTTACAATGTGGTTATTATAACAGCATGACTCAGAAGTTGCTTGAAGTTATCGGATCTTGAGAAGTCTCGTGTGGCATGGCGTAACTTTTCTCTTTCAATCAAGGATGTTTTAACATAAGCATTTGTGCTCTTTACTTTAAGCATTTACTTTTTTTTTCTATTATTAATACAATCAAGGAACCTTATCTCTTAGCTCGTGGATGATTCATAAAAGTCAACAAATACAAAGTCAATCATTTCATGGAGAATTTTTGTGCACTTTTTAAACATAAAAGTTTATGCCCTCGGTGGTTAAAACCTCTTATTTCTTCAAAGATCTATACATAAAACAAACATAGGGGGACGATATCCTAAACCTCTGTTAATAAGCATTAATATACAGCCTTGAAAAAATCTCATATACAACAAAAACTTAAGAAAGACAGATCATAGATAGTGACTCAGAATCTTTTTTTTTGCATGTCTTATGCAGGACATCACAATGACATCAATGGTGTACATACCAGATGCATATTTTGGCAAATCATTAGGATAAAAATCAACACGTACTTTCTATATAAATAATAATTAGCTAGTACATCTGCCACTTGATTCCCCTCTATGAAGCAATGTCGACCTATCACATTGGCCTGCAAATTCATTTTCTAGTCTCGATAATAGCATCCCGCAGTATCCAGGCCATTTGAGATTAATCCTTTATCATATTTGCAATAACATGGAAATCACATTCTAAAATAAAGTCTGAATAGCCATTTTCAACCAAAAATTTTTCTTCAAAATAGGCTCGTATGACCTCTCGTATATTGCTCGTACCCCTCCATCATAGTCCTGAACCCACCACCACCTTAATCAATCGGAAAACATAAATATTTCCATGAATAACAGTAGTATCTTTCTTCCACATCACCAGTTCTCCAAAAGAATCTACTCAGTTGTCTTTCAGCCTTTTTAAGGATTGATATTATAAGACATGCTTAATCGATATTGCTCACCCCCAATGGAGAGGAGGTTTTTGTCCATCATGTAGGTCCTTTTATAATTTTACATACTATATCAGTTAAACTGGAAATCACTGTTTTTCTGATGTACATGTGGTAACCCAATTATGTTATAAGAAAATGCTTATGTGTATAATTAATAATCCCTTTCATTCTATCTATCTCATCCATAAGAGTCCTTACAATAATCATGAAATAACTTTTTTCCTCATTAATCTTCGGAACACAACCTGAAGAAAAAAAGGATAATATCGTCAATATAAGATAAATGAATATCTTGAGGGTCTTGTCTTATGATTATAAAAGTTGATTGCTATTCAAATGGTTTAACATTTTAGAAAAAATGTTAGGTCTCTTAATGAAAAAAAAAGTTTTCTACGTCCATTAACAAGGACAAGAGTACAATATATTACTAGTGGATCTCCTCATAAGACTAAACTATCTTTCAGAAAAAACAAAACTTCTTAATGAACACATTGCCTATGCCATTCTTCTTTTAATACCATGATTAATTTCTTGCGGTAACAGAATATTTTAAGTAATCAATGTACCATGTACAAAACCAGATTGGTTTCCAAAAATAATTATACGAAGAATGTGGTCCAGTACTTCATTTAAGATCTTGGAAATATTCTTATTAGTAAAGTTACTAAGGTCAATAGGCCTTATATCAGAAAATGAATCAGGAATATTAACATTATGAATAAGAATTAGACAAGAAGTAGAATACAACTTAGTAAACTCAGCCCCATTGAAATATCGTTGAACAAAATCAACCACATCCTTTATATAATGCTCCAACCGGTGATAACACTAAAATTACCCTCAAAATAAGTTAAAAGAGTAAGAGGTTGTTAGCAACAAAAATAGCCAAGAAGCATCAGGGTCGATCCCACAAGAAACAATTTGTCGGCAATTGAAAAGACGTGATTTTGGTAACAAAATGATGGATTTGGGAAAACATACTATCAAACAAAGTATACATGGGAAATAAAAATTTAGGAATTCAATCCATTCTCCAAGATCCATTGCAATTCAAGACCTAAACTAATCATAGATAGTCTTAATCATTATAAATCAACACTAATCTCCTAAATAGTTTTGTGTGTTTCTAGAATAGAACATCAATTTCATATACACAATTACACCTATAATTCTAACAATATATAACAAGGAATGGAGAAGAGAACACGAGATTTTACTATTCGGCACCCAATCTTCTAGCCCAAATATGAATTTTCAGGCAACTTACCTTCAAAATCTTTACCCAAAAATATAAACCACAATATTCTCTCTACTCTAAGATTCTGTCAGTTCTTCTTTCTTCCTATTGACCTTTTTACCTCGTTTTCACTTGTTTTTCTTCAAATTTCTTCTAAATCAACCCTACATTCATTTTCCTCCAAATATTATGAAAAGCACATTAAAAGCACCAATTATAAACTAAAGCAAGCCAATATAACTAAGAAAAGAGCCTCAAATGAGTGAAAATCAACATTAACATGTTCGAAAGATAATTCCCCCAAATCCATCCAGACAAGGAGAACTAGTAGGATCCATTCGAAGAACTGTATTATCAGCTTCCTCTTCATCAAGATTTTTTGTGAGATCATCATTCTCATTTTGGGTAATAAGTTGCTCAATGAATTTTAATACCTGGGGGGTTGGTTTGTCAATCTGATTTAGTAAGATTATTCTCAAACTGATTTAAAGCCTCATCAGATTTTTGTTGGTCACTTTGTTCCAAATTACCTAGTTGTGAAGTAGTTCTCGTCTATCAAAAAGTACAGAAGTTCAATATGTCATTTGAGGTTCCTATGCTGATACTAAAAGCATGGAATCCATGTCAAAGAATAGAACAAACGGCTATACTTTCCTCAAATATTCAAAATTCTTCTTGACCAACCCTTAATTTGTTATTGAGAACAAGATGAGAAGACGTAGAACATTAATAAGTGGTTCCTGCGTATTTACACAAAGAATCCGCATTTCCCAGTGAGGAAAGAGTAGGCAAATAGAACGTGAAAACAATCACCTCGGAAGAAAAGGAAAAGGGTAAAGCCAGACCCCTCCCCCTCTCTTGCACTTCTAGCTCATGATATATATCCCTTTTTTCTAATCATCCTTTCCTCTACTGGACAATCATTTCCTGAAAATCAAGGAGACAATAAAATCAAAGTTTCAAGGAATTCAATAGTAACAATATATTTCTCATGAATTCTACAGATGGCAATACAGCTTTAGATTACAGTGCAAGACATGAGTTGACAATATTGCAGGCATTTTTTCTCTACGTAGTTATTTTATGCACTAAGAGTAGTATTTATTGAGAAAAATTCATCATATTCTCTCTAGGTTGGTACGATGTGGACTGGCCAAGAGTGATCTGCAGCTGTATATGCTTGTTTTCCAACTGATTGAATAATAATCATGTTTCTTTACCACATAATAAAAAGAAGAAAAAATGGAGAAAGGAGAAATGGAGCACACCCTTGATCACACACAATAAAATACTACATGGCATCATATCATGCATGCAAAGGATTTTTCTTTCCAACAAAACGTGGACTTGCATTTATAGTTCTCCAACATTTGACTCCAAGCACTAGGTGCAACAGAGACTTCTGAGTACCGTTGAATATTTATGAGTGAGCTGAAAGGTGGATATGCTCTAAAACTACAAAAGTCATCAGTCATTGGAATGAAAAGTTTCATTTTACTCACATATAATAGCTTTTAGCCTCGACAAGAGTTTTCTCCATATCAATTTGGCAATGGAATAAAGGTTTGGATGTAAACGTAGTAAAATGCTGACCCAGATTTATGTGTCTCTGGAACAGAAAGTCAATAATGTCATAACATTGTTAAAACCATTACGATCGTTGTAGTATCTATCATTAGCAATAACTCTTACTGCCATTTTTGGCAATGAGTTAAGCTCATTGACATAATCCTTCAATTTGGAGACAGTTTGGTTTTGCATATAAAATAAAATGTAACACAGAAGTCAATTATTGAACTACCAAAGCTAAGACATGCACATCTACTATTATTGACTAACCTAGTCTGCATTTCTGTGTTATCTTGCTTCATGGAAATTGCTTTTGACATTTAACCTGCAATCACACTGCAAATGACATTTAAACAAATAGAAGACTAAGCAAAGTTCATGAGAAATTGAATGTTATGATAGGACATGGCAGATTCATATGTATGCTGAAGTCACGTAGACTGTTGTTAAAAAAAATTGAAGAGAAAATAAATCAACCTAGACGACTACTTGAATTAAGGGGAACCTTTATTTTCTTGCCTTCTTGCTGAACACCCATAATATGATAAACTAGCATGAACCTTCAACATAATCCAAAAATTTTGTCTCATCTTCACCAAATAACCCATGAGGTCACACATCAATCTTATGTGTTTTATAACTACAATATATGAAATATAATGAGAGAGGAGACAGAGAAGGGGTGAGTGAAAGAAAGAAGGCATTCTACCTCCCAAAAGAATGGCAGTATTTATATCAGGCACACTCATCTGCTATAAAAGAGAAGATTGATATTAATTTTTGACAATTATGGTGCACACCGTGATTTTCAAATATAATTTTTTAAAACATATTTAACTACTCTAGAACTAAAAAAAAAAAGATTCAATCAAAGTTTAAAATCACGGTGCCGCGCGAAGCACGGACAATGTATTGTCACAAATTAATATCAATTTGCTCTTTCATAGAAGATGAGTGTAGGAAAATTTTTCGTGCTTCGCGCGACACTGTGATTTTCAAATTTGGTTGAATCTTTTTTTTTACTTTTAGTGTAGTTAAATAAGTGTTAAAAAATGACATTTTCAGTTACACATAGAAACAACCTCTACCTTGCCCTTTTTATGGGGTCATCGTCACTCTGTCCGTTGTCGTCTATGAATAAGTTTTTTCTCTTCTTAGACTTTCTCGAATAAACTCTTCTGTTTGAAATGGAAGCCTCCCATCCACTAGGAATTTCTTTTGAGTATTTTGTGTTTTATCCTCCCTCATAGCCTGTTGATTCAGGTGAATATCCCACTTTTCTTTTACCTATATGTAAAAATAATTAATGATGAATTATCCAGAAGATGAATGATGTACATATCAAGAGAAAATGTATTAGAAGCATAATAACATTGTAGCATTTTACCTTTTAGTTTTTGCTTATGGGGTGCTGAATTCTAATTCTTCATAAGCACATAAACTTGTGTGACTGTATAATTTTCCGACCCCTCATTCAAATTGAAATTGCTCAATTTTAGTTTGAAGACCAAGTCCATCCCGCATAGACTGCAAATATGGGACGGTACATCAATCTCACTATTGGACTATCGGTTAACGAACTTGTGATCAAAAGTAATCAACAATTGTTTCTTTGCAACCACATAAAACAGGGTCAAGTAGTCTTCACACACACACACACACGCGCGCGCGCGCGCGCGCGCGCACACACACACACGCACACGCACACGCACACGCACACGCACACGCAAACGCACACGCACACGCACACGCACACGCACACGCACACGCTCACGCTCACGCGCGTGCACACACACGCAAACACACACACACACACACACACCCGAACCCGCACCCCCGCACCCGCGCACCCGCACACGCGCAAACGCACACGGACACACGCACACGCATACACACGGACACGCACACGCACACACACGCACACACATGCACACACACACACACACACACACACACACACACACACACACACACACACACACACATATATATATATATATATATATATATTACAGTAGCATGTTGATTCAATTCCTTGAGCTTTTGCTGCGAAGGGTTTATTATAGTACTTACCTCTATGTCGGTACTCTAGTTAGAATCTACTAACCCTACAATAGTCATCCGATTTTCAAACATAACTTTTGCAATGTAAATGTTACTTGCTTTTGCAGTGTCAATAGTATGGACATCAACTGACTTCTTTGAGAACCTATGAAGCAATGAGGTTATGTTATCCATTTTAATATAACATAAATTTTTCTTGCTGCGGTGGTGGTAAAATTTAGTTCAACTATTATTGAGAAACAAAACTTATTTGTCAGAATCTCCTATATTCATGACTATTAAAAGTTTCAAGTATGTTGAGAAGAAATAGTTAACTCTAAATTTTTTAGAGTTGTAGCAGTAACGATCACAATGTATGGTCAGAAGTGGATAGGATATACGTAGGGGTAAAATGTTTTCTCTTCATCCTCCCACAAAGTTATTCTTGCTTTGATAGTCATCTCCTCACTACAAGAGAATTACATGTTTCCTCTTTGGGATGAATGAATTTTAATGTAATGTAGATGAGATAAGAATATTACGAATCGGTAAGAATGTGTATGTCGCGTTTCTTCCACTTTCAACTCATACTCTCTAGGTCACCGATTCCATATAAGCATCCAACCACATCTACAATTAAGGAGGAAAATTATTTATTGCATACATTGGAGACCGTGTGTAATATAAATTACAATGATTGATGTGCCTGATTCGACAATGATGTTGTTGTGCTGGGAGAGAATCATCACTTATTGGATACAATTTGCAGGGATTTGAACAGTATCATTCTGTATTTTTTGGATGGCAATTATCCGCAAGAATGATATTTTAAAGTCTGAATGCACTGATATGTATAACCAGTTATTTCTGAAACTTTGAAGTTTATGATAATGATTTCACAACCTTTGCTCAACTTATCTTGGAACTTGTTAATTTGATTATTCCAGATTATCGTGTGCATCAAAGTTCCATGTTAGAAGTAAATGTGCAAGAAAGTTTGAAATAAGAAAATTCACAAAGTTGTATAAATTGAATATAAATCAAAGTTTGAAATATGTAAATTCACAATTCTGTATAAATTGAATATGAATGATGCAGTACCTTTTGGAAAGGGGAGTAAATATTGGTTGTTTCCAATTGTTAAAAGGTATCGTTCCGCATATAAATTGTGGCGCTTTTGAGACAGTTTGATTGTTGGGGCCGAATAATTGTTACAGTGTTTGTGTTATTTGGATTGAAGTGTTGTTTAATGTACGAGTTCTTAAAGGGAAGGGTATTCCTGGGAATATATTAAATTAAATGGGTTTTTTGGATGATGGTGGCGCCATGTAGACGTCACTAAGGTTAGTCTTTGTATATATATATGAATATTTTTACATATGCTAATCTTTAAAAATGGTAAAATAATTTTTTTTTGGATCAAACTGTGAGAAACAGACAGACTTTATGAGAAACATCAAGTTCAAAGGATGATACATCCTCATCCATCGGAATAAGATAAAGGGGATACTCGCCTAAAGTTAACAAGTTATGAATTATATGTTCCTCGAGTATCTGTCACGATTGCATGCAATTGTTAATAAGAAATGCATATCAAACTAAATCCATAAGAAGTTTATCTTGGATGTTAACAAAAAGGCCAACCTTCTCACATACAACTGCTCGATGAGTGAGAAATAAACAAAATACTCCCTTTGAATCCTTTTAGAAATATCATTATGGGTGTGTGAGCAAATGAAATTCATCAAGTAAAGAGAGTATTGAACTAGATCGACTACTTTTGTGCAATTACTTTGAACTGGTTCCACATTAAGATACCGAAATTCAGCCCCATGCACTTGTTTATAGGTGTGAAAAACACCAAAAAGAAAAAAGTGTGAAAAACAAGCTTGTTCATAGAATCACCATGTTTTACACCTAATATCACAGAAAAATCATTGAACTATTTTCCTTGGTGAAGTGTAGAATTTTACAATTCGTACAACGCTCTTTCTCTAGCATCAATTCATCGTCTTAGTTATAACCCAAAACACAAAGGGCAATGTTGTTGCTCTTTAAATTCTGCTATGTGCAGGATGTGGAAAGGCAAGACAAAGCCGGCCTACATTTACCCAAGAGTTTATTTCTCATAGATGCAAAAAATTAAAAAAAAGGAGATGTATCTCCACTCATCTAGGCTTTGGTAAGGCAAAGTTACCAGATATATGTGCTAGTGACAGAGAATATGTACCCGTGGATTAGTCGAGGCATGCAAGTTGACTCGGACTATAAAAATTAATTAAATGTATATATTTTAAATCAATAAACTAGGAACACTATTGGAATTTTTTTTTTTTCGAAGAATCAATATTTGACTAGGCATAAATTATGATTTCATCTAACCCCTATTGTTATAGAGACAGACAAAGTACTAAAATTTCAAAAAAGCACAACTAACAATTGTACTGAGTTTGCAAAATGTGTTGATTTTGAGTTGTTCTCCAACAACAAAAGAAGTTCCTTTTTTTAAAAAAGTAAAGATTTCGTTGCTCAATTTTCAAAATCTAAAAAACAATGGAAATATTCGAACCCAACAGAAATTTAAAATAACCCCAAAAAAAATGTGCAAAAACTCAAAAATTTCAACTCAAACTCAGTAAAGTAAATAATTCATTATAAAATTAAGAGATAGAATTACACTGAGGGGTGAGCTCTGTACAATACGCGAGAAAGAACCTCCAAGCTTAAGCTCAATCACCAAACTCTTTTTCCCTAGAATCTGCAACTCCAACTAAATATTCAATTAACATTTCAACTTTTCCAGTTAAATTTACATAAAAAACAGTAGAAAAGAGGAATGAAACTCACGTTCTTCAAAATCGTAATGAGCTTTTTCTGCGATTGATCTCTCTGTAAGGTCAATTTTGAGAGAAGTGGATTAAATTGGAGACAAAAATAGTGCATATACAATGATGTACATTATTATTACGCATATGTAATTGTACCTTAAAGATATCAGATTTATCGGAGCATTGTCCAAATTCAGAACTGGGCGCCATTTTCAATCGATATCTCGAGGTTTTGTAGTTCAATGATTTGAGTTCTTCTTCTTTAGTAGGGACTTAATGGAAATATAGTTCAAGTTTAATATGGTCCTGTTGGACCTTCAAATGGACTTTATACAATACCCTGTAAGATTCACGGTTTACTTTTTCTACCAGACATTGTTATACTATAACAACAAAAAAGCTAACTTTCAAAACCCGTCCTCAATGCATACCTGAGATATATAGGACGAAACTCTTATTGGTAATTGAATTCCTACATGGAGCGTCCTTATTGTTCTCAAATTGAGTCTAATTCCACCTACCTTAAAATAATAAAATAGAGATATTGTTTTTGATAGACTCCCAACTAAAAATAATTATATATGTATAATATATACTAGATGGGCACGGCCGGTGTTGAAATTTTATGTTGGGAAAATTAACAATGTCTTACACAAAAATACTTTACTTAAAAAAATAAACCCTTCATTACTGAAAATAGTCATTCAACCCTTCTTATTTCTAAAAAAAATGACCAGGCAACAACATACTTAATTTTTTTATTCTTGTTGGTTGTGATGTTGTACACTTAATACACATTTATCAATAGGAAGAATAGAAACGTGGCTTCGAGTTTGTTAACTAACTTCATTCACATTAGATTGTGTGTTTTTTCTCATTCATTTGGAAAGTTTTAAAGTAGCAAGTGTCAACATCTTCTACAAATATAAACCTATATTTTGCTGCCAATGTAAAAAAAAATAGTATATCGCTCTTGCACTTTCTATTTTTATTTGCATTATTCAGTGTTCAACTCTCTTATAGTTGCATCTCAAGAGGCAGCTTTTGCAATTCTTCACCTTTGCACATCTAAAAAAAATGTTTACTTTTCGCTAAGACTTAAAAGAAGGGATGAAATCCAATATGCTCTTAGAAATAAAAAGAATGAAGAAGGAAAAAAGTAATTGAAAGAAATTATTCTTGAATTCAATATGTGAAGTAGTTATTATGCCATTAGTAGAAACATTACCATTGACTTCTTACTTTTAAACCTAGTGCAAATAACCTCATAAAAGTTTAAGTTATATATATGACTTGAGAAAACAAAAGTCAAATCTTATGGCATGAATATTACTTTAAGAAACTGAGGTGAAATCTTCTCATCTTTCTTTTTTGATTGATGAGAATAAATAAATTGATATATTAACAAAATGTAAATGAGGGGAATGTGTTACAACCAATCTAACTAATGTTAAAAGTTACCAAAAGGCAATGTAATTTGGGGTATAATATCAACCACTTGATATCCCTACGACAAATGGTTTTGGTTATCTTATACCTCCTTTTATTTTCACGTGATTTTATTTAATATACCTGAATTTGTTGCATTATAAATTGTATATTAAGAAGTGAACATCCTTCTTTGTAGTAGGATCCGAGGAAAGAATTAAGAATGTTATGTATTACAATCAACTACCGTGGATTCATACCTATAAGCTGAAATCAGAAAAATAAATTAAAGCTTACCTATAATTCATGAGTCCTTTAAACATTAGCGACAATCTCATCTAAGTTATTAATATGATAAACTGCAAAATGCTAAATTTGACCAATCTCATCATCATCCACTGAGTAGGAATATCTAGTTTCATCATAGTCATGTTAGTTTATTATATTGATTCTTATGAAGCATCATTTGTAAGAACCCATATATGTTGCTTATACCATTATGTGATCTCTTACGCCCTTCAAGAACGCAGTCTGGCATAAATTCGTGGTTATAAACATGACATTTTTAACAATTATATAGTACTATATTTGAACTGCATTTCCTCACTTTATTTTGTATACTAATCCTAATTTAATAAAAAAAATTCTTCTTCTACATTTCTATTGTATGTTTTTCTTTTGGATACCTCATTATTAAAAATAAGATATACAAGAGAATTTATTTGTAATAAGATTAAGAAAAAAATTGTTATTTAGTAGATGACCAGCTCCCACGGGAGGTAGGACATGATATAGGAACCAAATAGTATAAGAAAAAAATTTGATGTCGAAAATGAAAGTTGGTATAGTGTAACACAATCCTATCCTATAAACAAATAGCCACACAAAACTTTGATTAATAGCAGAGAAAACCTAATTTGGTTGTAACAGAATTTCAAGATTCACATAATTGTAATCTATTTTAAAGATTCTTGTGAGCTTTTCTTCAAAATGTCAATAGACCAGGCCAATCTCTTAGGTACTGTCGAATAATTGTTCATATGGCTGCAAGCTTTTTAAAAATGTAATGAAGAACTGATATCAACGAGCAATCTTACCAAAATTCTAAAGACCACAATATATATTGATGTTGTTGGATCAGCTAAGTAGCAGTTATTGAGTTTAAGAACACAAAAGAGATTTAGCTAGCCACATTACAGTAGAATAATTTTTAATATCTCGAAATTTTGGATCATCAAAAAAGATGGTGGACTATAGCACACGACAATTGGGAAAATAGGAGTTTTCCTTCTCTGGGGCTCGTTTAACCTTTAAAATGGGTCGTTTTGTCATGGTGACCAACCGGCTCCGTAGATAAGGTCGCTCAAGGCTATTCACAAAAAGTTTGTACTGAATAAGAGGATACCTTTTCACTTGTGGCAATTTTAGAATCTATTCGAATTCTATTCTCTTATGACTCTTTCAAGAATTTTACACTAATTCAAATGGATGTGAAAAGTGTGTTTTTAAACGATTTTATAAGAGAAGAAGTTATAGTCAAATAACCCCCGATTTTTAAAATCCTTCTTGTCCTTATCTTGTTTACAAACTTTCCAAGGCTCTTTGCAGAATAAAATAAGATCCAAAAGCTTGGTATGAAAGATTGAGTTCGTTTTTACTGAAAAATAATTTCCAAAGGGGGAAAATTTACACAGCTCTCTTCATTAAAAGATCTAGTTTATTCATTCTTATAGTACAAATATATGTTGATTATATTATTTTTGGAAGTTCTAATCCTTATTTACGCTAGAATTTTTCAAATCAAATGAAAGTAGAATTCGAAATGTGTCTTCTGTGAGAAGTCACATTCAATCTCTTATTTCAAATTAACCATTAAACTAATGAAGCATTCATTAGTCAAGAAAAGTACACCAAGGAATTTATTAAGAAGTTTGGACTCAAAAAGGGCAAAGCCTTTGGTACCCCAATGAGTTAGTCCACGTTTCTTTAAATTGATGCATCTGGAAAACACGTGGATAAAAAGATGCATAGAGAGATAGTTGGCTCATTACTATATATTACATCCAGTCGACCCGATATAATGTATACTATATGCAAGTGTGCACGATTTCAAGCTGTTCCGAAGGAATCACATCTCGTGGAAGTAAAACGAATCATTCGCTACCTCATTGGAACCACAGAACCGGGATTATGGTATTCTAGATCTACTCATTTTGATTAAATTGGTTATTCAAAAGCTGACTATGCAAGTGACAAAAACAACCAAAAAACACTAGTGGAACATGCCAAATATTGGGGCATTCTCTAGTCTCATGGCATAGAGAGAAACAAGTTTCGGTTACCTTACCCACCACCAAATCCAAATAGTTAGTGGTTGGAAGTTGTGGTACTCAAATTTTATGGACGATGCATCAATTACTTGATTATAATATTTCCTATGAAACTGTACCGATTATCTATGATAATACTTCCGTCTTTCAAAATATATTGTGCATCATTCTAGGGATAAGCATATCCACATAAATCATCATTTTATTCCTGATTACGTTGAAAATTGTGATTTTTCACTCGAATTTGTAGACTCTAAAAATCAATTAGCTGATATTTTAACTAAATCTCTTCTTGAGGAAAGATTTTTCTCTCTCAGAGATCGTCTTGGCATTCAATGTGTTTACTAATCCATTGTACTTTACTGTTTATTTATTTTATTTCCTTATGCAATTAATGGGTTTTCTCATTTTTTTTGTTCTGTAAATATGACCCGATGCCGCCTCTTCCGCTTCCCCTTCTTCCTATCAAATCCCCTTCCCTTTCCCTTTCTCATCTGATCCCCTTTCTTTTCCCTCATCTTTTTTCTTTTTATTTATTGTTTCCTCTCTCTCTTCTACTCTTCATCTCACCATGACAAATACTCGCCCCATGACCTCAAAGAAATCCTCTGTTGCTTTGAGTTCATTCGAAGTAGACACCATCTCTCTCTCTCTCTCTTCTGATTCTCCGTAGGATCCATGGATACTTCGTCTGAGTCCTCAAAGAAGTGAGATTATACTACTAATCAGAAAGCATCAAAGAAGCCTTGTCTCTATGTTAAGGGATCTCTCTCCAACGGACACATGCAACGATTATGGGGTATCGAATAGAAGAAGATGCATGATCGCTTCAAAACTCGCCTTATTGTTCCCGATCTAGTTTTAGATCTCAGTCAATTAAAAGACCCTCACTTCCCGGTAAGCTTCTATCTCAAAGCTCATAAACTGTCTCTCTTTTTTACTTTGTGTCGTCTTGAGCTTTTTGACGAAGCGGTTTACCTGCTTTATGCGAGTCTCCCCATCTCACCTAAGAGTGGTGAGTTACAGTTGTTGGTGCTGGTTAAGCAATTCATCATCAATGAAAAGTTATTCGAAAATGTGTTTTGTACTAAGTTCTTTGGGTTAATTTCGTACATGAACAAAACATGACCTAATGAATTTGAAATTTCTCTTAAAGGTTCAAAGAGAGTAGTGGCTTAACCCGACTATTACATTTCTGACTTTGGGCTCTTATCGTTATATTTTCAGAATCGTATTCTCGTACATATCATGGACAGAACTCTTATTCCCAGAAGGGCTCCTTGAGTAATATTTCTACTCGTAATGTATTTGTTCCCTAGTTCCTCCTTAAAAAATAGTGCATCAAGTGGGCTGAATGGTACAAGGCGTACATATTGGGAAGTTTTGAAGACTTGAATTCATCGGCAAGTCTTCCCTCTGGCTTGCTCATCTCGAGGATTATCGTGGAACGTCTTGTGGATCTTTCTTTGTTTACCCCCTCTCATATTAATGCAACTTCTGATTTTCATACTTTTTCTAGTACGGGGTATGTGCAAGTTCGTGAAAAGTGGGTAAAAAGGACTCAGTCAAAGCTCCCGCGGACTCTCCCTTACCCTCAAAAATCTCGGCGGATTCTGCCGGTCTTTTATTGTAGAACAATGAAGATGTCAAAACTAGACACTGAGTTGTAGAACGATACTTGGAAACCCTTCCTGATGCTGTGGCGTTTACAGAAAGATTTTAGCCCTTATATCGGTAATTTGTGGATTGCCATGACAACGATCAAGCATGAAGGTATCTCAATGGTAAATCGCTTAATCCAACATGTTGACTCTTTCAAAAGTGGAGTCAACTCCTCCAACAATGAGCTTGCTGTTACAGTTCATCATACTCCAGTCTTTCGCGAAATGTGGAACGTTCTTACAACACCTTCTATGAGAAAGTTATTAACTCCCTCAAGTACTTTTGAGGTGGTCATTAACTCTACTGGCTGACCTTTACTTTTTGCACTAACTTCCAATAGTGGCATGTACCTCTATATCTCTTGGACTACTGTTTTTTTGTCTCTCTGAATCATAGACTACTCTGTTATCTGTTTACTTTGCTTACATCTAGTACGCTTTTGGCTAATCTTTTATATTATGACAAAGGGGGAGAAAACAAATCTATCTTTCTCTCTCTTCTGTGAAACAGGGGGAGATAAGATAGGGAGAGTTGCATGCATCGATGAACTAAGACATGAAACCTCAGGGAAGTCCAACTAACTTTAAGTAAAATTGACTATCAATATTATTATTAATATTGTGAGTAATCTTGTATTTATCAAAAAGGGGCAGATTGGTAACTCCTTAGAGTTAGTTGATTTTGAAAATAAACACTTAATGCGTTGATATTAATTTTCGTAGGTCACAAATTCAAAAAGGAAATCATCAATATAAATGACTTCAAGAAGGAAAAGAATATTGGCTTGAAGTTGCAGAAAAGCATTGGAAAGGCAAGACTCAAATCTAAAGGACAAAAGAAGGAAAGGAATATATGGTTAATCGACACATGGAGAAAGTTTAAATGAAGGAGAATACTCACACACTTGGCAGAGATCACAACCAAATCATCAACAAAGGAAAAGCCATGAATCAAGCCACAAGATAAGAAGTATGTCGATCATACAACGAAATGATGACACCATCAAAAGGAAAGAAGAAGAAACAATTTACTTCATGGATACAGATCAATTGAATCGCCTCAATCAAGGACCCCCTAAATTGATCCTTGTTTGAGATAAATCCCTTGGGTTTTTCTTTACAAGAGCACAAATCATCATCTACACAAATTGACCCAGTTTTTTAGTGTGAAATACGCAACTTCGCTTGAGCTTAGCAAACAGTTTTCTTTTGTCTTTCATAAATCTTTGTAAGCACGGGAGTGATAAAATTTAAAATAAAAGAGAAAATAAATAATTTGAGTGTAGGTATAAAAGTTGAAGCAGTGTCAAGGTAGAAATCGGATTTGCATATCAAGACAGGATAAAGTTTCAAATTTCTTTAACATTAGGATATCTTCAAATATCTTAAAGAAAACCCTTGAAACCCAAGGGGGCTTGACTAGCCACCGCATTGGTAATCCGAACAATGATAAAACCTTTTGAGTTAATTATTACTGCAACTTTTTGTTATTGTTTATCTTACTACTAAGTTGCATGTGAGACTACTATCGATTACTGGTGGTTTACTTAGTGAATTTTAAATTTACCCCCCCCCCCCCTGAATATCACAATAAACTTAAAAAGAAATAAGGGTTTTAACTAGATTGAAACCCTAGTTTTGTGGTGATTCCTCTAACACAAGGATAACTCGACTTTCATTAAATGTGAGAAGTTAATTACATCTTTTTTTTTTTGCCAAACATAGATATACATGTATATACACCATACATATGAATTTGGGTCCGTCTCTAATAACAAAATAAAGTTACTTTATGAGTGAAAATCATTACTGCAAGTTTCAGGCTCTAATACAGCATGTTAAAGCATAACCATTTATGCTAATAAAGAAATTAATATACATGCATACCAGGATTTTCAACGAGATTATCTGAGAAAGAAAATTAAATCAATCTCCCTTTTCCCTATCATACGCTACATTATCTTTCGTGATTGAATCTAGTGCAGGTATAATTTCTAATGAACATAATTGGACCAATTTATAGGATTCCACTGAAAATGTTATTAATTTTGTTGCACAACATATAATCTAATGAAATTATGAACATTTAATTATTATAAAAATGAAAATTATATGGTAAAACTAATTTATAATATGCAATTATCATATTAGTATTATTAGTAGAGAATGCTAAAATAATTACTATTTATAGCTTATCTTTTTATTTCATAGAAAATAGTAAATAGGCACAACTATCTATAATTTAGTTCTAACATTAGGAATTTCTAGGCTAGTATTCATTTGCTCAGATAAATCGCGACTCATCCAAAAGAGGATAACTATTAATTAGTTTTTCGTGTATGTATTTGTTTCATTAATTTTTCTTCTATTTTAAAATTGAGCGAATTAGATCAATTTTAGTCAAATATATTGTGTCAAGATAAAAAACGGATCAAGATCGAATTCAAACTGAATTTGATTGGATCAATATGAATTGAGCCAAAATGGGGCAGATAATGAGTCAAGATCCAACTCAACACAATTTTCGCTAAGTTTAATTATTTAGATCAGTTCTTTTAAAATATTTTAGTACACAATAACAATACTGATAAAAATATTTTATGAATATATATATAAAGAATTCATACTACTACAAAACCTCGAACTTTTTCATGGTCTGCTAAAAATGGTATTTAAACATGTGAAAAATAAACGCCTTACAATGTACAGAGACATTTATGTTGAGGAATTTGAAATTAATATATAAACACTGAAAATTTTTTATGTATATCAAATAAATATTTTTAAAGAAAATTCAAATGAATATACCTTCTCCCCTTCTAGATTCGCCCTTACATAAAAGTGACTAAAATGTAGGAATTTTATATCTATAGTACTAAACAAATGATATCTGTTGATATTTTCAGATCTCTTATATATAAAAAATGTCTATTTTTTTATAAAAAATAAGTCATAAAATCAAAAAATTGAATTTTTAACTGACCAGTCACGCCCAAGGCCTATACCTTGGTAGGGACTGGCACTCGATGACCATTACTGGTCTCGAGCGAACCGTTGTCCTGACTTACATAACTCAGCGGAAGACTAAACTCAATTCAATCAATAAACAGAGCATGGTTAAAAGTAGTACTCAATATGATATTATAGCAAAAATGGCACTTAAGTCTCAACACTTGAACATATGAAATTACAAAGTACATGAGACTCGAAAACTTAACTACTAAGTGAATATGAAGCCTCTAAATCAACTAAGATGGATGTTGGGACAAACCCCACAACATACTAATGAACAGAACTAGAAAAGTAATCACAAGGATGTCCTCCAAAATGTAAGGGGCTCACCACTAACTCTGGAACTCAAACTGGATCAACAAAGGTTGCGTGTTGATCCTTGTTATCTCTGTCTTCATCATAAGATGATGCAAGCAAACTGGCATCAGTACATTGAATGTACGAGTGTGCGAGTTGGAATGCTAAACACAACTATAAAAGCTTGAAATTGATTAAGGAAGAACTTACTTTGGCTCTGCTTGACTCATAAGAAAAGAACTCAATATAANATATATATATATATATATATATATATATATATATAACACCTAGTTTAGTAAAGATAAAACAATAATAAACTCAACTTTACTTATATATGAAAGTAATATAATTTTCTGTGGGAGTTTCTCTAACCGACACACATCACTTGAGCCTAAGTGATGATTTTACCTCACGCTGTCGAGGACAATCCTACACCTTACAATCGGTATAGGACCTTACTTAACTTAGTAGATCCACAAGCTTAACTAACCTGATCATCTAGAAAGTATGACATGTTGATACCCACAGTAGCTACATGGTGTAATGGAGGCTTGAGTTAATATGAACTCTCATCCCCACATCGGTGCTCAATACTACTCCCTAAATATACTTTAGCTCATGCTTTTAACATAACGTACTTCCTTTGGGTTGAGATAATTTGCTCAACCCTTTTTACCCTTAAAAATCCCTCTTGAAATTAGTGTTCCCCTTTTCTTACTCAAAACTATTTTTGAACTCTTAGTTTCCTTGTAACTTAAATGTGAAAACATTTATAAACTTTTTGTCAATACTGTGTTCCCTTATCGCTTTTTGAAAATTTAACTCAACTTTTTACACTTTGGTCAACCTGTAACTTGAGCCTTAAAACAATGTTAAAGTGATTGTTTAAGAAATTTTGAATACTTTAAGAACTTGCCTTTACTTACTTCTTAATTTTTAAACTTGACTCTTAACTTCTTTGACCTTGATCTTAGCTACCCTTGAATTTGATTATGGATCAAGGATCATGATCTCATGTTTATGGATGATTTAATGATGTTTAGATGTACTTTAGAGTGTTGGAATCAACTAGGAATGATAGGTACATCACATAGGAACTAGTTCAAAAAGATAGGGAAAGAACGAGGTCTCTATGTTACCTTGGCGCTCTGAGAGGCGCGGAGCGCCAGAGCCTTTCCTACAGACACTAGTCAGAGGTGCTCTAGCTGGTGCGGCACGCCAGGACCTGTCGTACAGAGCCTTCCCTGAGGGTCTCTGATAAGCACGCTCTCAAGGGGTTGTCACAGGGAACCTCTGACTTTTCTTGTCCATGAATCATCTGTAAACCTCTTAAACATTCATGGATCCCACCACAAACACTTAGGATCACTTAATACCTCATTACCCAATATATTAGACACAAAAAAATTCTACTAGATATAAATTACAATTCAACCAACAAGAAATTCATATTTTTTCGTCAAGAAGTTCCATATTCATCATTCAATAAACTCTAACTTGCTGAATTGAATCATATTGGGGTGTGGGTTAAAGGACCCTACGTAAAATGGTCTGACATACCTCAAAGGGATCACCTCCAACGAAATCCGCAACGATTCTTGGCATTCTTTCTTCTCTTTCTTCTTTCTCCTCTTCTCTTCTCTTTTCTCCCAAGCCCTAACCGTATTCAATATTCTAAAAACTGACTTAAGGCTTAAATTTTCCCTTGATAAACCCTTAATACAAATTAGGAAATTGTAGGCTGAAAATACTACTTTATCCTTACTAAAATTCTGATTGGATTCTCCTTAATCCAACAACCTAACATCCATAAGGAATATTTCATTCGTACGATATAAAAATTTCCCAAACTCTGCAGCGTTAAAAAGAACTTAGCATGGGATTTCCAATTGTAACGACCTGTTTAGTCGTTTTAAGCAGCATATTTTATTTCTGGAAAAACTGTCTGAGTCGACGGAACCTACGACGGACCGTCATGGGCACGACGGGCCGTCGAGGGGGTCTCGTTCCAAAACACTTAGAATTCTGAAATTTGGGTACTGAAATCGACTCTCTGAACTTCGTGACGACATGGCAGGACGGACCGTCGTGGGCACGACGG
>NC_028637.1:13570885-13576194 GCF_001406875.1 Solanum pennellii | reverse complement strand
TAGCCAGTCTTCATTACACCGGATTTCAGGGTGAGCTAATGCTTCTACCTTGGACTGGATCTTCTCCCTCTTGTCTTGATGCCTTGAAGTTCCGGCATGGACTAGCTTTTGTTTATTTTAGCTTCATGGAATACTCTTAGTTTAGTAATTTGATCATAGATGTTCTTGTGGTGATGACTTCCAGATTTTGGGAATAATAGATGTTGAATCTTAGAAGTTATTGAATTGGTTTTTATTAATGAGTTTAAGTCTTCCACATTTCTTTCTGTTGATATTATATTGAAATGTTAGGGTTTAGATTGGTTGGTTCGCTCACATATGAGGGTAAGTGTGGGTGCCAGTCGCGGCTCGGTTTTGGGTCGTGACAAACTTGGTATCAGAGCATTAGGTTCGTTGGTCTCATCACACAAGAACGAGTCTAGTAGAGTCTTAAGGAACGGTAGAGGGACACCTTTACTTTTCTTTGAGAGGCTATAGAACTTTCGGAAAATTCCATTCTTTCTTTCTTTCGTGCTATTACTTGAATCCAATTGGTATCTAGGTGATACAAATTGGTATCTGACCATCTTCACTCTATTTCGCAGATGGTTAGAACTAGAGCAACGACTACGTCAACACCAGCACCGGCGGGACAGGGTGCGTCTGAGCCAGCCACTGGGGCTGTAGCTCGAGGAAGAGCAGCGGCAAGAGGCCGTGGTAGAGGTCGTGGGAGGACGTCCTCTAGGGGAAGAGGACAAGCACCTGCCCCATCTAGTACTAGGGCGGTGACTCCTCCACCGACTGAGGAAGTAGTAAGAGAGGGTGAGGAAGGGGAAACTGAGCAAGTGCAGAATGAGGAACTACCACCCCAACCTACCCCAGAGATGATAAATCAGGTTCTTGCTTATCTTAGTGGGTTATCTGATCAAGGTCAGACACCTCCAGTGTTTTCTGCACCAGCACCTCAGGTTCCGGAAGTACAACAGGCAACTGCTGCGGCTCCCCGCATGGATGCTCCATTGGAAATAGGCACGTTTCCTCGTTTGACTACAGGGCCTATAATGACAAGCGATCAGCATGAACTTTTCAGTAAGTTCTTGAAATTGAAACCTCCAGTCTTCAAGGGTGCTGAATCTGAGGATGCCTACGATTTTCTGGTTGATTGTCATGAGTTACTACATAAAATGGGCATAGTGGAACGATTTGGCGTTGAGTTTGTAACCTATCAGTTTCAGGGAAACGCCAAAATGTGGTGGCGGTCACATGTTGAGTGTCAACCGGCACAGGCACCACCTATGACTTGGGCGTCATTCTCTAGCTTATTTATGGAGAAGTATATACCCCGGACTTTGAGGGATAGGAGGAGAGATGAGTTCTTGAGCCTAGAGCAAGGCAGAATGACGGTCACTGCGTATGAGGCTAAGTTTCGTGCATTATCTAGGTATGCCACCCAGCTTTGCTTCAGTTCACAAGAGCGGATTCGCCGTTTTGTGAAAGGGTTGAGGTCAGATTTGCGGATTTCAGCCTTACAGGTAGCGGCTACAGCGAAATCCTTCCAAGAAGTGGTAGATTTCGTGATAGAGGTGGAAGGAGTGAAGCCAGACGAATTCACTACGGCATCGACATCAAAGAGGTTTCGAAAGGGAGGTGAGTTTAATGGTTCTTACTCTAGAGGACAGGGTTCCGGAGGTTACTCAGTTCGACCCGTTCAGTCTTCACTACAGACTGTAGTTGGGGGTCCACCTCAGACCGGTCAACATTTCTCTGAGAGACCTATGCTTGAATCCAGAGAGTGTTATGGATGTGGGGAGACTGGACATATTAGGAGGAATTGTCCAAAACAGAGTTATAGACCCCCAATAGCTAGAGGCAGAGGTGGTCATGGTAGAGGCCGTTATTCTGGAGGACGTGGTGGCCGAGGTAATGGTGGTCACCAAAACGGCCGGGGTGATGGGCAAACTGGAGCCACTACAACACAACATGGTAGGGGCAACGGACAAACAAACGAAAGGGCCCATTGTTATGCTTTCCCTGGGAGATCGGAGGCGGAGACATCTGATGCTGTCATCACAGGTAATCTTCTGGTTTGTGATTGCATGGCTTCTGTATTGTTTGATCCGGGATCCACATTTTCTTATGTATCTTCCTCATTTGCTAATGGTCTTAATTTACGTTGTGAATTACTTGATATGCCTATTCGTGTTTCTACTCCGGTGGGTGAGTCTGTGGTAGTTGAAAAGGTATATAGGTCTTGTTTGGTGAACTTTGTGGGGAGCAACACTTATGTAGATTTGGTTATCTTAGAAATGGTTGATTTTGATGTAATTCTGGGTATGACTTGGCTTTCTCCGCAATTTGCGATCTTGGATTGTAATGCTAAAACAGTGACGTTAGCCAAGCCTGGGACAGATCCGTTAGTGTGGGAGGGTGACTACACTTCCAATCCAGTGCGTATCATCTCCTTTCTTCGTGCTAAGAAAATGGTTAGTAAAGGGTGTTTAGCTTTCTTGGCACATCTCAAGGATGATACTACCCAAGTACTTTCGATTGAGTCGGTTTCGGTGGTCCGTGAGTTTCTGGATGTGTTCCCTGCAGATCTTCCTGGTATGCCACCAGATAGGGATATTGACTTCTGTATTGATCTTGAACCGGGTACTCGCCCCATTTCTATACCCCCTTATAGAATGGCTCCTGCGGAGTTAAGAGAGTTAAAAGCCCAACTTCAAGAGTTGTTGAGCAAAGGCTTCATTAGACCAAGTGCATCTCCTTGGGGTGCTCCGGTTTTGTTTGTGAAGAAGAAGGATGGGAGTTTTCGGATGTGCATAGACTACCGGCAGTTGAACAAGGTAACCATAAAGAACAAGTATCCTCTTCCTCGCATTGATGACTTGTTCGATCAGTTACAAGGTGCTTGTGTCTTCTCTAAGATTGACTTGAGATCCGGTTATCATCAACTGAAAATACGGGCAACGGATGTGCCAAAGACTGCTTTTAGAACCAGGTATGGGCATTACGAATTTGTAGTGATGTCTTTTGGTCTTACGAATGCCCCTGCTGCGTTCATGAGTTTGATGAACGGGATTTTTAAGCCATATTTGGATCTCTTTGTGATCGTATTTATTGATGATATACTAATATACTCTAAAAGTAAGGAGGAACATGAGGAGCATTTGAGAATGGTATTGGAAATGTTGAGGGAGAAAAAGCTTTATGCCAAGTTCTCTAAGTGTGAGTTTTGGCTAGATGCAGTGTCCTTCTTGGGGCACGTGGTTTCTAAGGATGGGGTGATGGTGGATCCTTCTAAGATCGAAGTAGTGAAGAATTGGGTAAGACCTACTAATGTGTCAGAAATAAGGAGCTTTGTTGGGTTAGCTAGCTACTACCGCCGATTTGTCAAGGGATTCTCTTCTATTGCTTCCCAACTGACGAACTTGACTAAGCAAAATGTTCCATTTGTATGGTCGGATGAGTGTGAGGAAAGCTTTCAGAAGCTCAAGACTCTGTTGACTACTGCACCAATTCTCACCTTGCCAGTGGAAGGTAAGAATTTCATTGTCTATTGTGATGCATCCTATTCGGGTTTGGGTGCAGTGCTAATGCAAGAGAAGAATGTGATTGCTTATGCTTCAAGACAATTAAAAGTGCATGAACGTAACTATCCAACTCATGATTTGGAATTGGCCGCGGTAGTGTTTGCATTAAAGCAATGGAGACACTATCTATATGGGGTTAAGTGTGAAGTCTATACGGATCATCGTAGCCTACAGTATGTCTTTACTCAGAAAGATTTGAACTTGAGACAGAGGAGATGGATGGAACTACTGAAGGACTACGACATCACTATTTTGTATCATCCGGGGAAGGCGAATGTTGTAGCGGATGCTTTAAGTAGAAAGGCGGGAAGCATGGGAAGTCTAGCTCACTTGCAAGCTTCTAGACGCCCATTGGCTAGAGAAGTTCAGATTCTGGCTAACGACCTTATGAGATTAGAAGTAAATGAGAAGGGAGGATTTTTAGCTTGTGTGGAGGCAAGATCTTCCTTCCTTGACAAGATCAAGGGGAAACAGTTTGATGATGAGAAACTAAGCCGAATTCGGGATATGGTGTTGCGAGGAGAGGCTAAAGAAGCGATAATGGATGAGGAAGGTGTTTTGAGAATCAAGGGAAGGGTATGTGTACCCCGTGTTGATGATTTGATCAACACTATTCTGACAGAGGCTCATAGTTCAAGGTATTCTATACACCCTGGTGCAACCAAGATGTATCGTGACCTAAAGCAACACTTTTGGTGGAGTAGAATGAAGCGCGACATTGTTGATTTTGTTGCCAAATGTCCAAATTGTCAACAAGTAAAGTATGAACACCAGAGGCCCGGAGGAACACTTCAGAGAATGCCCATTCCCGAGTGGAAGTGGGAAAGGATTGCAATGGACTTCGTGGTTGGTCTTCCAAAGACATTGAGTAAGTTTGATTCCATTTGGGTAATTGTGGATAGGTTAACTAAGTCTGCTCACTTCATTCCGGTCAAGGTGACTTACAATGCAGAGAAGTTAGCCAAACTTTACATCTCAGAGATTGTTCGGTTGCATGGAGTTCCACTCTCCATCATATCAGATAGAGGTACGCAGTTTACTTCTAAGTTTTGGAGAACATTGCATGCGGAATTAGGTACTAGGTTGGACCTTAGTACTGCATTTCACCCTCAGACCGATGGACAGTCTGAGCGAACGATTCAGGTATTGGAAGATATGCTTCGTGCATGTGTGATAGAATTCGGTGGTCATTGGGATAACTTCTTACCCTTAGCGGAGTTTTCATACAATAATAGCTATCACTCAAGTATTGACATGGCTCCTTTCGAAGCATTGTATGGGAGGAGATGTAGGTCTCCCATTGGTTGGTTTGATGAATTTGAGGTTAGACCCTGGGGTACTGATCTTTTGAGGGATTCATTAGAGAACGTGAAATCTATTCAAGAAAAACTTTTAGCGGCTCAAAGTAGGCAAAAGTAATATGCAGATCGAAAGGTTAGAGACTTGGAGTTCATGGAGGGTGAACAAGTCTTGCTGAAGGTTTCACCCATGAAAGGGGTGATGCGGTTTTGTAAAAGAGGTATACTAAGCCCCAGGTATATTGGACCATTTGAAGTACTTAATCGAGTAGGAGAGGTGGCTTATGAATTAGCCTTGCCTCCAGGGCTGTCAGGAGTGCACCCGGTATTTCATGTATCTATGTTGAAAAGATACCATGGGGATGGAAACTACATCATTCGTTGGGATTCAGTTCTACTTGATGAGAATTAGTCTTATGAGGAGGAGCCTGTTGCCATT
>NC_028637.1:13560160-13569183 GCF_001406875.1 Solanum pennellii | reverse complement strand
TGCAGCAAACGTACCGTCGTCTTCAACTCAAACCGCAACTCTAGCCAGTCTTCATTGCACTGGATTTCAGGGTGAGCTAATGCTTCTAGCTTGTTTGGATCTTCTCCCTCATGTCTTGATGCATTGAAGTTCCGGCATGGACTAGCTTTTGTTTATTTTAGCTTCTTAGAATACTCTTAGTTTAGTAATTTGATCATAGATGTTCTTGTGGTGATGACTTCCAGATTTTGGGAATAATAGATGTTGAATCTTAGAAGTTATTGAATTGGTTTTTATTAATGAGTTTAAGTCTTCCGCATTTCATTCTGTTGATATTATATTGAAATGTTAGGGTTTAGATTGGTTGGTTCGCTCACATAGGAGGGTAAGTGAGGGTGCCAGTCGCGGCTCGGTTTTGGGTCGTGACACCAACCGTATAAATAACTCACATCAGTTTCTCTTGAGATGAAAGTTATGACCGTCTAAGAAATGGCCAAAAACTAACTTTTAAAATTTGGAAATTTTCCACATTTCTCTTTTTAATTCCAAAAACAATTATTCCTTGATTTCCTAGATTATTCTTAGTTATTTGAATTTATTAGATGTTATATGACCTATACAATCAAATTTAACAATTTTGAGATATTAAATGTCACATGCAAAAAATAGTTAATTGGACAAAATTAAACAAGTCAAAGTAAATTATCAGTAACTAAATATATCTGCCAATTTCTCTAATTAAATAATCACATTTTTTTACTCTCTTTTTCTCTTAAGTTATGTAATATTTACTTTTTTAGGATATTTTGGAAAAAAAGTCTTTTTATAGTCCTATACTAATTGTTCACTCTATTATAGATAATTCTTCCAATCATTTTGACCTCATTGATCCTTAAAATTATTCCTTTTTTATTTTTGTAAATTAATAATGTTTGTAAACCTTCAGAAAAAAATTCTTAAAGTGCAAATTAATGAAATTTATCATTTTTATTTATGATTTCTTATAATGAGAAAAATAAATAACTAAATTAAAATAAAAATGACATATTTTAACTCTAAATTTTAATAAAACAATTTATAATCACATTAAGCTCTAAAATTTCTACTACATGTCACATTTCAATTTCCTTTTAAGTTTTTTATCTCGAATTAAATCGTGTCACATAAATTGATACGGACAAGACAGTACAACTAAGAAACCTCCAATACTAATTTCTCCCACTCACCCCAGTCCATATTACATTTCTGTAAAATTTAATTTAGGAAGAAAACCTCTCGCCCTTCTTCAGTTCCCTCTTTAAATTTAATTTAAGAAGAAAACCTCTCTCCCTTCTTCAGTTCCCTCTTTCACTCCGGGGTGATGAATTTGAAGACTTCAAAATCATACAAATTTGTGTTCAGCAGCTGAAGGATAACGTGTTCTGAAAATGGTATTTGATTCTTTTCTAAAGTTTTTTTGGATGTTTACAGTATCAGTAATAATTTTAGATCTTGATAAGCTTAAACATTCATTCCTTGTTCTGTTTAAAAAATCAAATCTTTCTCATTTGGGTGTTGTCAATTTTGTGAAATAGAAGCCCTATCTTCCTCTTTGTACTTTTTTTGGGGTAGATGTTGGTTTTCTTGGGATTCTGGAATGTAGAAAAAACCCTAATTTCCTTTCTCTTTTTGTGGTGTTTTTTAGATGGTTTAATGCAATGACATTTCTTTTGAGTCGAGGGTCTATCGAAAATAAACTCTCAAACCCCGGAAACAAAGTTAGGAGTAAAATGTTGTCTACATGATCCTTTCTAGACCTCTGAAAACATACTTTTTGTCTGGCTAGTAGAAAACTATTGTTTCATAAGGAATTAGTCCAAGATAGACGACGATGTATATATGTTGGACATGATCCTTCCTCAACTATGAAGAATAAACTCGAAAAGCATCACCCAATTTGGCATTCATGAGTTGATATGTATTTTGAAGTTACGTTATGTGTTGAATTGCCTTAGGCGAGATCGAAAATGTGAGTGGAACTTACATTCTGTCCGGTTAGTAGAGAATTCTTGCTTGTTAAGGGATTAGTCCAAGTTAGAACGAGAAGTATGTTTGGACATGTTCGTTCCTTAGGAAGAAGCATCACCCAATTTGGGATTCTTGAGTTGATGTTAATATCGAAATTATGTTGTGTATTAAATTCTCTTAGGCGAGATTGAAGTATTGAATGGAAACTTACTTTTTGTATGGTTAGTAGAACTTTCTTGTTTTCTAAGGGATTACTAATAGTACATCATAAAACATAACTATCCTCAGGTGATTAAATGTGATATCTGAGAAGCTTGCAGGAATCTCATCAATAAATTCCTGGGTCAGAGGTTCGAAATAATCCCCTTCACTAAGGATACATAATAATTCTTCTTGTAGCATAAATGTTTGGGGTCATATTTCCCCAAAAATGTTAATTGAAATGGTAATATTAGTTGTAGAAGAGTTAAATTTACAGTCAAACAATTGTACTAAAATTAAACATAAATACTATTTTTATATATACTACCAAACGAATTCTTTAGTGTTGAATGAAGTTTCAAGCGTTATCTATTGATTTAAAATATTGCGATAAGCACATGTTATTCATCAAGTGTTTTGATGTAAGAATTCAGTACTATAAATTTCTAGTACAATAAGTATAACATCACTAATTTAAACTTCTAAGTTCTCTTCAAATTCTATACAAAAATACTTTATATGTGTTTAATTCAACCTAAGCCAGTCAATTTTACATCAAGAGTTGCAAATTAATGAAATCAATGCAAATGTCATCTACAAATTGTACACCTTTTATTTTATTTTTACAGTTGTGATATGTTTGTTTGTTGTTCATGTAGAGTATACTCTGACCTTACCAATAGTATTGTGTTTAATTTCTACAGATTATCATGCGTCCAAATGAACAAAGACTACATTTACCTTCTCCTGATCGACTAAGAAACCTTGCCATTCATTTAATCGATGATATTCTAAATAGGTTGTATTTTTGAGATGTTGTAAAAACTAGTACACTTTTTATGGATTGTCAATATACTTGTCGTACAATTCCAAAGGAAGGAAACACTAGAGGACTTGATATCCCCTACCATTGGATTTATAATTCTCATTCTCGGTTGTTTCTTCAGTTTTCATATAGGAACAACATTGAATGTTATCCTTGATATTACTAGTCTAAAATTATGTCCTAATATTTATCGTTTGATACATTTGCTCACCAAAAATTTCATTCAACATTTCGTCCTTAAACTTTCATTTACTTATACACCATACAAGATCCCTTACTTCTTTTTTTATTGTTTAGCATTGAGACATTTATATCTCATGGAATGTGAAATACACCTTCTATGCTTCTTCAGGGATTTAATAAGTTGATTAGCCTAAAATTAAAATTTGTCACATTATCTTCTAATACGTTTGAAATTCTGATCTCTAATTGCCCATTGCTTGAGGATTTGGTTCTAAAAGACATAGACAATTCGTACCTCCTGAGTATTGATTCTCCTAAGCTAAGGTCATTTGTGTTTTGTGGCGATATACAATTGATATATCCAGAAAATGTACCACTTCTTCCCAATGTTTTGTATGAGCCTGCAAAATTAGTTCTAGAGGAAAAATGATTTTGATAATATTTTTTTCATTTATTCATGCTCTTGAGTATTTCAGATGCTATCATTTTGAGGTAATTTTGCTGCATTTCACTTGTATTTTTGAAGAAATTGAAATTCAAGTTGTCACTTATATTTTTTCTCTCTATCTTTTCCATGATGAAAATACAAGTGAAATGCAGCAACATTACCTCAAAGTTATGCCAGCTGAAATACTCAAGAGCATGAATAAACGAAAAAAATATTATCAAAATCATTTTTCCTCTAGAACTAATTCTGGAGGCTCATACAAAACATTGGAAAGAAGAGGTACATTTTCTAGATATATCAATTGTATATCGCCACAAAAGACAAATGACCTTAGCTTAGCAGAATCAATACTCAGTAGGTACGAATTGTCTATGTCTTTTAGAACCAAATCCTCAAGCAATGGGCAATTAGAGATCAAAATTTAAAACGTATTAGAAGAAAATGTTACAAATTTTAATTTTAGGCTAATCAACTTATTAAATCCCTGAATAAGCATAGAAGGTGTATTTCACATTCCATGAGATACAAATGTCTCAATGCTGAACAATAAAATAAGAATTAAGGGATCTTGTATGGAAGATAAGTAAATGGAAGTTTAAGGACGTAATGTTGAATGAAATTTTTGGTAAGAAAATGTATCAAACGATCAATATTAGGACATACTTTTAGACTAGTAATATCAAGGATAACATTCAATGTTTTTCATATATGAAAACTGAAGAAACAATTGAGAATGAGAATTATAAATCCAATTGTAGGGGATATCAAGTCCTCTGGTGTTTCCTACCTTTGGAATTGTACGGCAAGTATATTGACAATCCATAAAAAGTGTACTAGTTGTTACAACATCTCGAAAAGACAACCTATTTAGAATGTCATCGATTAAATGAATGGCAAGGTTTCTTAGTCAATCAAGAGAAAGTAAATGCAGTCTTTGTTCATTTGGACGCAAGATAATCTGTAGAAATTAAACACAACACTATTGGTAATGTCAGGGTATACGCTACACGAACAACAAACAAATGATCTTCACCTTATTCAATTAACATGTCACAACTCTAACAATAAAAGAAAAAGGTACATAATTTGTAGATGAAATTGGCTTTAATTTCCTTAATTTGCAACTGTTGATGTAAAATTTTCTGGCTTTGGTTAAATCAAATACATATAAAGTATTTTGTATAGAATTTGAAGAGAACTTAGAAGTTTAAATAAGTGATGTTATACTTATTGTAGTAGATATTTATAGTACTTACTGCTTACGTCAAAACATCATATGAATGACATGTGTTTACCATAACATTATAAATCAATAGATAACACTTGACAGTTCAATCAACACTAAAGGAGTCATTTGGTAGTATGTATAAAAATAGTATTTGTAATAAATTTTGGTACAATGTTTGACTGTAAATTTAACTATGGTACAACAAATTACAATTTCTTTTTCTTAATATTTTTTACTTTTTATTTGCTTTGAACACTCTCTATGCCACCTCAACACCAAAAAATTATATTTTTTACATGTCAAATTACTTATAAGAGGTATTAGGACATTTAAAGAAAATGTGTGTCCTTCAAATTTCCACCATAGTTCAAAGGGAGTACTTATTCCTTTTTTTAATAAAATAAAACAAAATAAATATTAAAAATTTGACATTGTTTTTCCATAACTTTTTCTTTTTGGAATTCGTGGGTTCTAGGACTAAATAAGAATCATTTTCTTTGTTTTAGATATATTTCTATCGTGATAAATTAAATCTATCAAAAAAATGTTGTTGTAGTTTATTAAATGCCCATTTAAACAACTTTTTCTTTCTTCAATCTTAATGGTGGTTGTCTAAAATCATATTTTGTAGTAGAACATAAAAATTTGCGTCTATAACAAGCAAACCGAACCTAATAATTAAAGACTTCTGGTGCACCAATATGTTAACTCGTTAGAGTTAGTTGATTTTTAAAATAGACACTTAACGCATTTATCTTAATTTTCGTAGGTCATTATTTCAAAAAGGAAATTATCAACGAAAATGACTTCAAGAAGGAAGAGAATGTTTGCTTGAAACTTTAGATAAACATTGGAAAGGCAAGCCTCAAATTAAAGGGACAAAAGAAGAAAAGAAATATATGGCTGATCTGCACAAAAAGGAAAATCTAAATAAAGAGGAATACTCGCACACTTGGAAGAGATCACAACTAAATCATTAAGAAAGGAAAGAGTCATAAATCAAGCGACAAGATAACAAGTCTGTCGATCATACAAGGAAAAGATCAAACCAGCAAAATGAAAGAGGACGAAGCAATTTACTTCATGGATATAGATCAACTAAGTCGCATCAATCAAAGACTCCCTAAATTAATCCTTGATTGAGATAAATCCTGTGGGGTTTTACTTACAAGAGCACAAATAATCATCTACATAAACCGACCCAGATTTGTAATGTGAAGTACGCAACTTCACTTGATCTTAGCTAACAGTATACAAATGAAAAGAAAAGAGAAGAAAGAATTTGAGTGTAGGTATACAAGTATAGGCAGTGTCAAGGTAGAAATCTGAATTCCATATCACACATGCTAAAGTTTCAAATTGCTGTAGCACGAAGATCTCTTCAAAGCTCTTAAGGAAACCCCTTGAAACCCAAAGGGATGGATTAGGCACTGCATTGGTGATCTGAACCAGGATAAAACCTTTTGTGTCAAATATTTACTGCAACTTTCTCTTATTGTTTATCTTCCTACTAACTTGCAGGTGAGTCAATTCTCGACTACTATTAGTTGACTAAGTGAATTTTAAATTAACCCCCTCCCTCATGAATATCAATGTGTATAAGAGAAGGTCTAATAGATTTAGTGTTTAACCACACGAGAGTAAAGATCAAATGTCACATTACAAAATCCCCGGTGCTTTAATTTAAGACGGTCACTTTTCACATAGAACACCTTACTTCAATTGGAAAAATTACTCTCACTTAAAAGATAGATTCAGAATCTTTGTCTCCGCAAATGAACATCACGCTTGAGTATTCATCTAGAAAGGCACAAAGACATTCCTTGGATTAACTGAAAAGGATGGAACTGAATAACCTTTTGATCCTAAATTGTTCGATATTACTAAGGAACAACAAGAGGTAATTCAAATGAACGCTAGATATGAGTTTGTTGTATGGTTCAGTAAGAGGAGCAGAATATTACAAAATTTCAAATGAGGTAACTGCGAAAGAAATGTGGGATAATCTTTAAGTGACCTATCAAGGAACGATGAAAGTCAAGGAAGCCAAAATCAGCTCCCTTGTAAATGAATACGAACTGTACCAAATGGTTGACGATGATAATGTTGAATCTATGTTCTCAAGATTCAGCAATATTGTCATTGAACTAAAATCTGTTGGAATGGTGTATTCAAACTCGTGAAGAGTCAGTAAACTTGTCAATAGTCTTCACAGAGCCTGGGAAACAAAAGTTGTCATTCTTAAAGACGGATATCTACAGAACATGACATATGAAGAACTTCGAGGTAACTTAATGGCTTATGAACAAAATCACATTAACAGGTACAACAAGGACGACAAAAAGAAAACAGTGGCTTTTATTGGTGAGACATTAGAAACTGAGGAGGAAGCCGATGAAAATCAAGATTAAGGAATGACCCTCATTAATCGTAGAGTAAGAAAAATGCTCAGACAAAGGAGACAGCGACCTCAAAAAGATTAAAAAACAAAGGACTTCAAAAGAAACAATGATCGATGGTACTACTGCAGAGAACCAATACATATCAAGAAAACTTGTCCAAAATGAAGAAGAAGAACCAATCGACGAAATGAAGATCCAAAAATTCTCGGAGCATGGGAACAAAGAGAAACAACCGATGATGACAACGATGAAATGGAAAACTCATGTTTCGTGTCTCTAGGAGAAACAAGCGAGGTAAGATCTTATAATTGTCCAAATTGTAATCACTTACAAAACTCGTTGGATATGGTTAGTGATGAATTATAGAAATTTATTGATGAATACAAAAAACTTCTACAAGCAAAGAAAGTTTGGCAGATTCTCCTTGAAGCAAGTCAGATTGAAGTTGATCTACTATCAGAAAATTGGAGAAAGTAAAAATGCAGTTAAATAGTGTCAGAAAATCATCAAGACATAGTTCTATTCAATCAAACAGAACTACGCTCTACTGAAGAAACTCTCCAAGTCATAATTCTAACAATTTTGTGTTTTACTTATGGAGATATAGGTCATAAATCTTTCAGATGTAGAAAATATTCTTCTGGAAAATGGATTTCGAGACCAAAATTTGTTAATCATAAATGGCCCAAAAATACTTGGGTTCCTAAAAGAAACTAATATTTTTGTCTTGCAGGAGCAATTCAAGAAAACCTACAAAAAGGGAATGTGGTAATTCATAGCGGATTCTCCATACGTATGTGCCGAAAGAAGGAAAATTTAACTTAATTCCAACACTATATTCATCAACTATATCACATTAACTTATTTAAAGAACTTAACAATTTTCTAAGTCTAATTAGTGTAGTTTTAGCTTAATTCAATCACTATATTCACCAATTAAATCACATTACTTATTTGAAGAACTTAACATCTTTCTAAGTCTACCTAGTTTAGTTTTAACTTAATTTAAACACTATATTCACCAAATAAATCGATTTCTTAATTGAAGAACTTAACATCTTTCTAAGTGTAATTAGTTTAGTTTTAACTTAATTCTAACAATATATTCACCAACTAAATCACATTTACTTAATTTAAGAACTTAACATCTTTCTAAGTTTAATTAGTTAAGTTTTCAATTAATTCCAACACTATATTTACCAATTAAATCACATTAGCCTATTTGAAGACCTTAAATTCTTTTCAAGTCTAATTAGTTTAATTTTAACTTAATTCCAACACTAAATTCACCAACTAAATCATATTAACTTTTTTAAAGTGCTTAACAACTTTCTAAGTCTAATTAATTTAGTTTGAACATAATTCCAACACTATATTCACCAATTAAATCACATTAACTTATTTATAGAACTTAACAACTTTCTAAGTCTAATTAGTTTAGTTTTATTTTAATCTCAACACTATATTCACAAACTAAATCGCATTAACTTATATAAAGAACTTCACAACTTTCTAAGTCTCATTAATTTAGTTTTAACTTAATTCAAACACAATATTCACCAAATAATTCACATTTCTTATTTGAAGAACTTAACATCTTTCTAAGTATAACTAGTTTAGTTTTTAACTTAATTCAAACTCTATATTCACCAACTAAATCACATTAACTTATTTGAAGAACTTAATATCTTTTTAAGTCTAATTAGTTGAATTATATATATATATATATATATATATATATATATATAT